>NW_028260368.1:10524647-10550558 GCF_056163025.1 Triticum urartu | reverse complement strand
TCGGTATACTCAAAATACACCTTTGGTACAAAATTGACAATCTCACAAGGATGAAATATCAGTAATTTTCTATTTACTGGTCGATCCCATCTTTTACGGAATCAATTCCTTTTTTGAATGTACAAAAATTTTGGGAGTTCAGCATGTCTGGAAGCACGGGAGAACGTTCTTTTGCTGATATTATTACCAGTATTCGATACTGGGTTATTCATAGCATTACTATACCTTCCCTATTCATTGCGGGTTGGTTATTTGTCAGTACGGGTTTAGCTTATGACGTGTTTGGAAGTCCTAGGCCAAACGAGTATTTCACGGAAAGCCGACAAGGAATTCCGTTAATAACCGACCGTTTTGATTCTTTAGAACAACTCGATGAATTTAGTAGATCCTTTTAGGAGGCCCTCAATGACCATAGATCGAACCTATCCTATTTTTACAGTGCGATGGCTGGCTATTCACGGACTAGCTGTACCTACTGTTTTTTTCTTGGGATCAATATCAGCAATGCAGTTCATCCAACGATAAAACAAATTCCAACTATAGAACTATGACACAATCAAACCCGAATGAACAAAATGTTGAATTGAATCGTACCAGTCTATACTGGGGTTTATTACTCATTTTTGTACTTGCTGTTTATTTTCCAATTACTTCTTCAATTGAGAGAAAGAAAGAGACTAATAAGAATTCTCTTATCCCATTTGGAAGGATACCATCCTTATAACTACCCATGACTGTTTTTGTCTCTAGCATGACCAATTGATAAAATGTGGAGGAAAGTAGGGGAAATGGCCGATACTACTGGAAGAATTCCTCTTTGGCTGATAGGTACTGTAGCTGGTATTGCTGTGATTGGTTTAGTAGGTGTTTTCTTTTATGGTTCATATTCTGGATTGGGTTCATCTCTATAGTAATCGGAGGGACCAGATTGTAAACATGAAAAAGTAGAGCTTAGCGGGTCCTTACCCCCCTTTATCTGATTAGAGCGGAAAGGACCCGCGGAATTTTTATTTTACTCTTATAACGCGAATTGAATCTATTCGATTCACTCTTATGAAGCAACAAGAAAAAGAGATCACTCGAGGATCCAATATCTTATTCCACGAAGGAAGTATCCTGAAAATCCTTGATTTAGTTTCGAGTAATAAACTAATAAAACCTTAATCAAAACTATTCAACTAGCCTAAAAATAAAAAAACCTTCAATGGAAGAGTTTACTTTTTTTTTGCAAAATTTCTGTAAATTTGAAGTTGAACTTAATTAAACAAGCCAAGCAATTTGCTCACAATCACAAGAAATTTTTCCCCCGCCATATTTTCTTCCCCTCTGTTTGTCCACTACCTCGGCTAAACCTAAGCAAAAGAAAAAAGAGGTCCAAGAGACAGACCCGAATAAAGAAGAAATAGTAATCTTTGACGAATTAGGAAGAAAAAGGATTCTTATTTTGATACAAGAAGAATCGGCACAAGAAAAAGGCTTTTTCTTGTGCCGAATAGACGATTAAGAAGACCTGCAATCCCTCCGAAAAAGAAGAAATTTTAATTTGATTGTTCTCGCCTTTGCCTTGGATTCTCTTCTTTTGCATGGGATATAAATAAGGAATTCCAGACATCTCATAAACAAAAAGCAGTCTAAACAAAAAAAGGATTTCCAAAATAGATCATAGATAATTCTAGCAATTGCCAATAAATCGAGGCTTTTTACCAACTTGATGGTAAGAAATCCCGGGACCTAGAAATTCATTTCGTACAATTGAACCTTTTCAAACTGTTTCTTTTTGAGAACCAAAAAACTTGTGCCAAAATAACGGATGCGAAGAAGAACAAAAGGCCTTGGACACGTAATGGATCCTGAAGCACGATTTCTGCGTCCCCCTGACCAAAACCTCCCACATTAGGATTGCTTGTTAATGGTTGATCAAGCTTGATGGATTCCCCCTCTGAAACAAGAAGTTCTGGTCCGGGAGGTATAATATCAATCACTTGGCGTCCATCTGATGCATCAACTATGGATATTTCATACCCCCCCTTTTCTTTACGTAGTATTTTTCTTACTATACCTGTTGACGTAGCATTATAGACTGTATTGTTACTCTTGCTACCATCAGGATAGATCTGTCCTCTTCCTCGGTTTCCCCCTACATATATGGGATATTTTAAGAAATGAGCATCTTTCTTCGTAGCAGGATCAGGGGAAAGAATGGGAAAGACAATTTCACTATATTTCTTACCGGGAACAGGGCCTATCACAAGAATGTTTTTTTTATCGGGACGATAACTCTGAAAAGCAAGATTTCCTATCTTTTCTTTTAACTCAGGGGGAAATACGATCGGGCGGCGCTAATTCGAATCCCTCGGGCAAAATAAGAACAGCACCTACATTCAACCCTCCCTTTTTTCCATTAGCAAGAACTTGTTTCAATTGCATATCATAAGGAATTCGAAGAACTGCTTCAAATACAGTATCGGGAAGCACAGCTTGGGGAACTTCAATATCGACGGGCTTGCTAGCTAAATGGCAATTGGCACATACAATTCGTCCAGTTGCTTCTCGTGGGTTTTCATAACCCTGCTGCGCAAAAATGGGATATGCATTTGAAATAGATGTCCGAGTTATTACGTATATCATGATCGATACAGAAATCGATCGAGTTATCTGTTCCTTTACCCAAGAAAAAGTATTTCTATTTTCCATGTCCAATCGCAGATCCCAGAATTTCTACAATAAATTAGATAGGTAGCTAAGCTAATCTAGTTCCCTATACACGAATCTGTTGTCATTCTACTGCAACAGTTGTACTGCAATGATGAATACCTTAAAGTAGGTATAAATAGAAAGAATTTTGCTAAAATGGAAAAGGGCTTTCTTTCTAAAAAAAGATGCTTGCTAATTTGATTAATATTAATATCGGGAGATCAAATGAATTTATGCTTCACTAATTGAATGATAAATGACTACAAGCGAAGGAGATAGACGATTTAAACAAAAAAAGACCCAAAATTTCAAACATGTATCTAGAATTACTGGAAAACTACAAACAAAAATAGTGAAAATAAGCTCGTTAGGAGCCCATCCAAAATCGTTGTAGACCCAACGAATTACTAGTTCCCAACCACGGGTGGAGTGAAATCCAACAAAAAAATCAGTAACTAAAAGAATAAAAAAAGCTTTTATTGAGTCATTTAAATTATAGAAGAATTCCTGAACCCAAGAATTCAAAATGACAAGTTCCTCTTTACCCAGAAAAAAAGAACCACTTAGAATAGCCAAACAGATTATATTTGTCGAGAAATGCAAAATGGTATGGAGATGATCCTCATTATTTATTTTGACCCATTGTATTATTTCCTTGTGTATTCCTGTAGGAGGTTTTTGTACATGTGTCTTTAGTTTCCCTTTTATCATCTCGTCCAAGAGAGAAAGTTCTTCTAATTCTATGAATCTTTCTAGAATCCTTTTCTCTTGAATATCAGTTAAGAGAGTTTCGGATTGCCTGGTATTCCACCAATTCTTAATCCAAAGTTCCAGACATTTGTTAAATGAGGAAGAGACCCCCCAAGGCAAAAGTACGATAAATACAAGATATAGTAAAGAAGGCAATGCTTTCTTTTTTTTCATTTTTGATCTGTAAATGGAGTTGTTAATGAATATGCTTCATTCGCTGACTCTATTCCATTCCCTGACTCTATATGATGATATTTCTATTTCATGATATTTCTATTTCTTTGAAGCAAAAACTCTATAGGTTTGATACCCTGTATCTATTCTTCTTTTTTGTATATTAGTTATTAGTGGAATTTCAGTGCATTGGGTTCTTTCTTAGATCTAGATGGAATGAAATAGTGAAATAGAATAAAAAAAAAGCCCTTTCGGATGAAAAAGGAAGAATAGTATGCGATATATCTAACTTGGATAAAAAAAAATTAAAAGCAAATTTCTCTTATCCTCGTTTGTTCCTTCCTTTAGATAAATACTTAAAAATCCCCTTACAATAACAAATCCAATTTAGAAGGGACTTCCTCCCTGTGTTGAGAAAACTTTTCTTCTTCCAATTCTTCTTTTCTTCATTCAACTCAGTTCAAAAAAGATACCTCAAAATACTTCAATTGGTACGCGCAAGAAATAGGCCAATTCGGCAGCTTTTTGTTCAATTTCTCGTGGAGTAAAAAATTTATCATCAGTACGAGTCAAGGGAATGATCCCCTGGCCCCGGATTTCCATATAAAGAATACGACGAGGATAAAGACCCTCTTTAACCTGAATTCTAATTGATTGGATATCCCGCATAAGGAATCGAAGGAAGACGCGACGTTTTATTCCAGGGAATCCCCAACGAAAAATGCACACTATTCCCTCTTTTCTATCGAATCGGTCATAACCACTACCTACATTCCACAAAATAGTACACCACAAGTAGGAGCTAATGAATAGGCCTGCGATTCCGTAGAAAGACATCACGACCCCCTGCGGAAAAAAAAGAATTTCTTGAGATGGAAGTATAGATATAATATTCTTACCAAGATAACTGGAAATCCCAACCGATAAGAATCCTAGTGAACCTAGAAAAAGAATACAGGCCCAGAAAAAATTACCCCTTTTTCGAGAACCTTTTAGAAGTTCTACCCATATGTGTTCTGATCGCCAATTCATATTAGATATACTAAATCCAGCAGCGGTCGATTGAAATTGAGAGAATAAGCTAAATAATTTTGACTTTACTTTTTTTGATTCTGAAATCGCCTTCAGCAACTAGTACTCCTGTGAAATAATAGGTTAGATACATTGACTTTCTATTCAAAAAATATTCGTTGATTCAATTAAAATAAATAAAATAAAACTCGCTATACCTGGCTCTGCATATTCATGCATTTATGCTCGTAGCCTATATCCGCATCCATAACCGTTTTTCATTTGTGTGTAGAAAGTGTGTGTAGAAAAAGCCACATACCCTACCATATTATATTACTTACACTAAAAAATACTAGACAATCTTATTTTTTTGCACATAAAGAAATAAAGAAGTCATTGCAATTGCCGGAAATACTAAGCCTACTAAAGGCACGAAAATAGAAGGTAAGTTTAAATCCGTCATGGAATAGGTGTCTCAATTCAAATTTACTATTTCTATCTAGTCGAAAAATATCTTAAGATTCTTATGATATAATTAAGTATATCTATTATAAGGAATATTGACTATTGTATTGTATTTTTTATTTTTAGTTTGAAAAATATTCTGTAAAAAAAATGAAAGGATAATAAGAAAATTCCAAAAAAGGAGAACTAATTAAAAAGATTTTATTTTGATTTTCCCATCCTCATGGCCTTTCTATCTTTCTAATCTAATTTGAAATTGGATTCAAAAGAAAGCGGTTAGAATTTACTTCCTGCATACATACTTCTCTAGAAGCGCATACAATAATGCGTGGTAAAGGCGGAAAAATAGTATATTCAATCAAAATCAAAGGGCAAATTATCTTACCTACTATAGATCCCCTACTACCCTCTTAGACTTTAAAAGGCGATATACCACCCAAAGAAAGGGTATGAAAATGCCGGGTGGAGTTAGCTTTTCGACGAAGACCTGTCCCGTGCAGCGAAGCCCTGTTAGTAAGACCCCCCGCAATAATGGATTATAGAAGAATATTATTCCAAATACTCCTCTGGACGCATATAGTAGCATTGCGATTCCGAATCTTTTTTATTTATGAATATGAACAGAAAAAATTCATTGTATCGTTGGGTCGGAGCGGAGGTTTGGTCCAGAAAAATTAGAAACAAAACGTCTACTCTACCGCATTGAAGTCTATAGCGCTGTATTTCCACGAAAGTATAATTCTTACCATCAGGATACGATCCTTTCTTTTGAACTAAACGTCTCTACGATGGGTCCAGGTTCTATGTCCAATCCCAAATCAAGGATTTCTCGCTCTTGATCGGAGTCATAAACTAAAAAAAAACTACCTTTTTATCCTTTTTCTCAAGGTTATAGAAAACTTCCTTATCTAGTTCTAGCATTTTGAAAAAAAAAAAATGCTTCTTTTTTTACACACAGTTCGAGTCACTTGTTGACTCACGATTACGCCTGTTAAAAGTTTCAAACGTCCTCTTTTTTGAAATTGAAAGAGAGTCCTATAAAAAGGTCTAACTTCCAAACTATGTCTTTTTTCATTCATTCTCCTTTAGTTTTTTTCTCTATCTAGAAGTGGAATAGAATAACCCGGTTGAAGGGTAATGATCATACGTCTGTAATGCATTGTATGGCCCAGAATAGGTCCTATTCTTCTACCTTTTCCAGGTAGTCGATGGCTATTCACAGCTACCACCTTAACACCAAAGAAGAGTTCGACCCAATGCTTTATTTCTGTCTTAGTGAATCCCGATTCGACATTAAAAGTATATTGATTCTTTCCCAATAAACGAAGACTTTTTTCTGTAAATACTGCGTATTTGATTCCATTATCATTATCATATGATAATACTATATTTTATTATTTTATTATTTTATTTGTATTTCTTTATTGTATTATACCTTAATATATATATTCTAGATATATAGAATAGACGAATCTCAATTTGTCAAGTCTCATGATCATATCATGATCTATTTTTATTCGGCTCAATCTTTTTTTTCTAAAAAAGATTGAGCCGAGTTTAATTGCAATCAATTAGAAGAATAAAGAAGAATTACTGCATTTCATAACTGATTTTTTTCTCTTTTTATTTCGTTTCTTTTTTATTTATACCTTCTTTATCTTTAGTTTTATCTAGTTAATCAATAGTATCTACCGGCTCGAACTCGAATTTGATCGCCTTCCATACTTCACAAGCTGCGGCTAGTTCAGGACTCCATTTGCAAGCTGCTCGGATAATTTCATTACCTTCGCGAGCAAGATCGCGCCCTTCGTTACGAGCTTGTACACAGGCTTCTAAAGCCACTCGATTAGCTGCTGCACCAGGTGCATTTCCCCAAGGATGTCCTAAAGTTCCTCCACCAAATTGTAATACAGAATCGTCCCCAAAGATTTCGGTCAGAGCTGGCATATGCCAAACATGAATACCACCTGAAGCTACCGGTATAACACCTGGCATGGATACCCAGTCCTGAGTGAAAAAGATACCGCGAGCACGATCTTTTTCAATAAAATCATCGCGCAATAAATCAACAAAACCTAAAGTCATTTCGCGTTCCCCTTCTAACTTACCTACTACTGTACCGGAGTGGATATGATCTCCCCCAGACATACGCAATGCTTTAGCTAATACACGGAAATGCATACCATGATTTTTCTGTCTATCAATAACTGCATGCATTGCACGGTGAATGTGAAGAAGTAGGCCATTGTCGCGGCAATAATGAGCCAAAGTAGTATTTGCGGTGAATCCCCCAGTTAAGTAGTCATGCATTACAATAGGAACCCCTAATTCTCTTGCAAATACAGCTCTCTTAATCATTTCTTCACATGTACCCGCAGTCGCATTCAAGTAATGCCCCTTGATTTCACCGGTTTCGGCCTGTGATTTATAAATAGCTTCGGCACAAAAGACAAAACGGTCTCTCCAGCGCATAAATGGTTGTGAGTTTACGTTTTCATCATCTTTGGTAAAATCAAGTCCACCACGTAGACACTCATAACACGCTCTACCATAATTTTTTGCGGATAATCCCAATTTTGGTTTAATAGTACATCCCAATAAAGGACGACCGTACTTGTTCAACTTATCTCTTTCAACTTGGATACCATGAGGCGGGCCTTGGAAAGTTTTTGAATAAGTAGGGGGAATTCGTAGATCCTCCAAACGTAGAGCACGTAGGGCTTTGAAACCAAATACGTTACCTACAATGGAAGTAAACATGTTAGTAACGGAACCCTCTTCAAATAGGTCTAATGGATAAGCTACATAACAGATCCATTGGTTGTCTTCCCCAGCAACAGGCTCGATGTGATAGCATCGTCCTTTGTAACGATCAAGACTGGTAAGTCCATCAGTCCAAACAGTTGTCCATGTACCAGTAGAAGATTCGGCAGCTACTGCAGCCCCTGCTTCTTCGGGCGGAACCCCAGGCTGAGGACTTACTCGGAATGCTGCCAAGATATCAGTATCCTTAGTTTCATACTCTGGGGTGTAGTAAGTCAATTTATAATCTTTAACACCAGCTTGAAATCCAACACCTGCTTTAGTTTCTGTTTGTGGTGACATAAGTCCCTCCCTATAACTCTTGAATTAAGAATTCTCACAATAACAGGGTCTACTCGATGTTAATTAGGCGTAAATGAAACTTTAGCAAAAATCTCGTAAAACAAAAAGGATATTCAATTAATATAATATCAACTCATTAAAGAAAATTGAGGGCATGCTTAGGTTAATGAATATGTTTCATTCATATATAATGCGTACACCCTGTGTATGTTCTATCCTATAGGAATTCCAATATAGGAATTCGATAGGAATTGAGTTGTTGTTATGGTAAGTTAACACGGTTCGTTATTAAACCATGGATTTGATTTACCAAATCCATAATTATTGTATACTCTTTGATAGATATAGCGCAACCCAAATTAATTCCTAATCCTTATTTTACAAGTTCTTAATAGTTCTCTTTTCTTATTTTGAATGCAAATACCTAACTAAATACTAATAAAATTCTTTGTTGACAGCAATCTATGCTTCACAGTAGTATATATTTTGTATATCGAAGTCCTAGATAGGAAAGTAGAGTAGGCACAGATCCTCCACAAAAGGCAAAATGTATATGAAAAAAAAGATTGATTGAACTTTCCAATGGACTCATTCCATGAGTAAACGATTGAATGGGATTCGCTTGGGCAACGAAATCAAGTCCTGGTCCCCTTTTCTCTCTTATTGAATTAACTAATTCATTTCCTTTTTACTTTTGGATTTTTTTTGATTTGATTTGGCATTATTCAACAATAAAAAAAGAAAAATTTCGACAAATTCCTTTTTTTTAATTATGTGATAATTATGAGAACCAATCCTACTACTTCTCCTCCCGGGGTTTCCACAATTGAAGAAAAAAGTACAGGTCGTATCGATCAAATTATTGGACCCGTGCTGGATGTCACTTTTCCCCCAGGCAAGTTACCTTATATTTATAACGCTTTGGTAGTCCAGAGTAGAGACACTGCCGATAAGCAAATTAATGTGACTTGTGAGGTACAACAATTATTAGGAAATAATCGAGTTAGAGCTGTAGCTATGAGTGCTACGGACGGGTTGATGAGAGGAATGGAAGTGATTGACACGGGAGCTCCTCTCAGTGTTCCGGTCGGTGGAGCTACTCTCGGACGAATTTTCAACGTTCTTGGGGAGCCTGTTGACAATTTGGGTCCTGTAGATAGTAGTGCAACGTTCCCTATTCATAGATCTGCGCCTGCCTTTATCGAGTTAGATACGAAATTATCCATCTTTGAAACAGGTATTAAGGTCGTCGATCTTTTAGCTCCTTATCGACGTGGAGGAAAAATAGGACTATTTGGGGGGGCTGGAGTAGGTAAAACAGTACTGATCATGGAATTAATCAATAACATTGCTAAAGCTCATGGGGGCGTATCCGTATTCGGTGGAGTAGGGGAACGGACTCGTGAAGGAAATGATCTTTATATGGAAATGAAGGAATCCGGAGTAATTAATGAAAAAAATATTGAGGAATCAAAGGTAGCTCTAGTCTATGGCCAAATGAATGAACCACCGGGAGCTCGTATGAGAGTTGGTTTAACTGCCCTAACTATGGCGGAATATTTCCGAGATGTTAATAAGCAAGACGTGCTTTTATTTATCGATAATATCTTTCGTTTTGTTCAAGCAGGATCAGAGGTATCCGCTTTATTAGGGAGAATGCCCTCCGCAGTGGGTTATCAACCTACTCTTAGTACAGAAATGGGTTCTTTGCAAGAAAGAATTGCTTCTACTAAAAAGGGATCTATAACTTCGATTCAAGCAGTTTATGTACCTGCAGACGATTTGACCGACCCTGCCCCTGCCACAACATTTGCACATTTGGATGCTACTACCGTACTTTCCAGAGGATTAGCTTCCAAGGGTATTTATCCAGCAGTAGATCCTTTAGATTCAACCTCGACTATGTTACAGCCTCGGATCGTTGGCAACGAACATTATGAAACTGCGCAAAGAGTTAAGGAAACTTTACAACGTTACAAAGAACTTCAGGACATTATCGCAATTCTTGGCTTGGATGAATTATCGGAAGAGGATCGTTTAACTGTAGCAAGAGCAAGAAAAATTGAGCGTTTCTTATCACAACCGTTCTTTGTGGCAGAAGTTTTTACTGGTTCTCCAGGAAAGTATGTTGCTCTTGCGGAAACTATTAGGGGATTTCAACTAATCCTTTCCGGAGAATTAGACGGCCTACCTGAACAGGCTTTTTATTTGGTGGGTAACATCGATGAAGCTAGCACGAAAGCTATAACCTTAGAAGAGGAGAACAAATCGAAGAAATGAAATTAAATCTTTATGTACTGACTCCTAAGCGAATTATTTGGGATTGTGAAGTGAAAGAAATCATTTTATCCACTAATAGTGGCCAAATTGGCGTATTACCAAACCACGCCCCCATTAACACAGCAGTAGATATGGGTCCTTTGAGAATACGCCTCCTCAACGACCAATGGTTAACAGCGATTCTGTGGAGCGGTTTTGCGAGAATAGTTAATAATGAGATCATCATTTTAGGAAATGATGCGGAACTGGGTAGTGATATTGATCCGGAAGAAGCTCAAAAGGCACTTGAAATAGCCGAAGCTAACTTGAGTAAAGCTGAGGGTACGAAAGATTTGGTTGAAGCGAAGCTCGCTCTCAGACGAGCTAGGATACGAATCGAGGCTGTCAATTGGATTCCCCCATCCAATTGAAGACAATCCAGTGGTTTATAGTTGATACAAAGAAAAAGGGAAGAGGGGTAGAAAAAGTTATTAGATAGCGAAGCGAAGTAAGTCCAATGCTATCTAGTAATTTTTCTACCTACTTACCTACTATTGGATTTGAACCAATGACTCCCGCCGTATGAAAGCAATACTCTAACCACTGAGTTAAGTAGGCAATTTATCACCACAAAGGAAGACCCATTACTTCGATCGATTATATATTGAATCCCTTTTCTAAGCAATACCGCTCTGTTATTGGTCTGTTATATACTAAATACTAAACTAAATACTAAACAGATACAGATCAAAGGGGTATCCTCTGGCATTAGAAAATATTCATCTTGACAAGAAATTATCTATATGTTAAGATATCTCTGATAAGGGCTATAGCTCAGTTCGGTAGAGCAACTCGTTTACACGTGCGCCAATGCTTTTCAAAGGAGCTTATTATGCAATGAACATAATCGATCTTATTGCAAAATCAATGTCTTACTTCATAGATTCGAGAGAATAGGAGAACAGTAGCCTGACAAACAGTCGGTTCAGTCCGATTCAGGTGCCAATTCAGGTGCCTAATCAAATAGAACCCTTATGGATTTGCTAGTTGATAAGGTAAATATCCAGCCCACTAAATGCTAGGCGTAATGAGGATAAGGGCCTCCAAAAAACTTCTTTTCGTTCTATGAACTTTAAGGTGTATGAAGTCTCATAGTTAACTCTTGCAGTGGAACGATAGAGACTCCATTTCACTTAGGTTGATTTAATTTAGACCGGAGGCAGACCTAAGTCAAGGTAATCCTCCTTTGAAACACTTTGGTATTGCTCCTAGATAGATCATAATACAAAAAATCAATCAGAGCACAGGGAGCCATCTCATTATCTTTCCGTAAAGAAAAACTATGGTGGACTAACTGATCTTTAAATCAGTTTATGAAAGAGCCCAATGCAAAAAAATGCATGTTGGGTCTTTGAAACAGTTCAAATCATTTCGATAATAATCCGTTTGATCTGTTTTACCGAGAAGGTCTACGGTTCGAATCCGTATAGCCCTAATATGCCCTTTTTTAGATTTTAGGATCTCTATCCTATGTTTTCTTTAGTTTAGTATAGTTTTCATTTTCTCATTAGTATTTGTTTATAGACTGGATAGGCGCCTGCGACATAGAATAGAGATAAAAGCATTACCAAAGGCTCATTCATCGAAAATCAAAATCATACAGACAGGAAAAGAAAAACGAATTTCTATCAAATCAATAGAAGAAAGGATCCTTTCCCTGATTTGAATCCCGTCCTCCTTCAAATAGGATATCTCTAGACTTCCCTATAATAACTGCAATGATTTTATCCATTTTGCGAATTCCTACTTTGTTTTAAGTATATTTATTACTTTGTTTATAGATACATTATGTAAATTGATCAACTTTAAATAGAAAAAATAAAGTAAAGAGTAAATAAGAAAACAGAATATTCTGTCTCATAGTTCTGAAATAGAGTTCTTTATTTTTATTTTATAGTATTACTTCTCATTAATTATACTGCATAGATTAGTCCTACTATCTTAATTAGGTTCTAATTTAGTAGTATTCTCATTTTTATTTAATAGTCTCTTATTATTTTATTATTAAATATTAAATAAAGGATAGAGCTATTCTTTTTTCTAGAGATTCTAGAGAAAGCGAGACAAAGTGAAACGAGAAAGTTTTCTTTATATAAGAATTAGATCTACATACACCATATCTAAATAGAATGGAAATCCAAAAGAAAGGGAGTTGGGATTCCATTGGATGAATCTTTAAAGAAGATGCAGCACAGAGGAAACAAAGGCTAAACTTAAACTAAGCGCTTTTGTTTGAACAAAAAAGATTCTTGTTTCACCGAGGAAAAGAGAGAAGTTCTGGATAAATTGACAATGCTGAATTGAATTGACTAATTTAAGTTCCGCCTATTCCACATTAATGGGAGTACATTATGTTTCTGCTTCACGAATATGATATTTTTTGGACATTTCTAATAATAGCAAGCCTTATTCCTATTTTGGCATTTTCGATTTCAGGACTTTTAGCCCCGGTTAGTGAAGGACCAGAGAAGCTTTCTAGTTATGAATCGGGTATAGAACCCATGGGAGGGGCTTGGGTACAATTCCGAATACGCTATTATATGTTTGCGCTCGTTTTTGTTGTTTTTGATGTGGAAACCGTCTTTCTATACCCTTGGGCAATGAGTTTCGACGTATTGGGTGTATCCGTTTTTATCGAAGCTTTGATTTTCGTGCTTATCTTAGTTGTTGGTTTAGTTTATGCATGGCGAAAAGGAGCCTTGGAATGGTCTTAACTGAATATTTAGACAAAAAAAAAGAAGGAAAAGATTCTATTGAGACAGTTATGAATTTGATTGAGTTTCCCTTACTTGACCAAACAAGTTCCAATTCTGTTATTTCAACTACACCAAATGATCTTTCGAATTGGTCAAGACTCTCCAGTTTATGGCCCCTTCTATACGGTACCAGTTGTTGTTTCATTGAATTTGCTTCATTAATAGGCTCACGATTCGACTTTGATCGTTATGGATTGGTACCAAGATCAAGTCCTAGGCAAGCAGACCTAATTTTAACAGCCGGTACGGTAACAATGAAAATGGCTCCCTCTTTAGTGAGATTATACGAGCAAATGCCTGAACCAAAATACGTCATTGCTATGGGAGCCTGTACTATTACAGGGGGAATGTTCAGTACGGATTCCTATAGTACTGTTCGGGGAGTTGATAAGTTAATTCCTGTGGATGTCTACTTGCCGGGCTGCCCACCTAAACCGGAGGCAGTTATAGATGCCCTAACAAAACTTCGTAAGAAGATATCGCGAGAAATAGTTGAGGATCAAACTCTATCTCAAAATAAAAATAGATGTTTTACTACCAGTCACAAGCTTTATGTTAGGCGCAGTACTCATACAGGAACTTATGAGCAAGAATTGCTCTATCAATCACCATCTACATTAGATATATCTTCTGAAACTTTTTTCAAATCCAAAAGTTCAGTACCTTCCTACAAATTAGTGAATTAGGAGAGGGGCTCTTTTGTGTAGAAAAATAAAAAGCAGGGCAATCTTTCAAACTTGCATCCGAAATGTGAAATATTTATACAAAGAGGGAGAGATGAAGACAATGCAGCAGGGTTGGTTATCTAATTGGCTAGTCAAACATGAGGTGGTTCATAGATCTTTGGGCTTTGATCACCGAGGAATAGAGACTTTACAAATAAAAGCAGGGGATTGGGATTCCATTGCTGTCATTTTATATGTATATGGTTACAATTATTTACGCTCCCAATGTGCTTATGATGTAGCACCCGGTGGATCTTTAGCTAGCGTGTATCATCTTACGAGAATACAATATGGTATAGATAATCCAGAAGAAGTCTGCATAAAAGTCTTTGCCCAAAAGGATAATCCTAGAATTCCGTCTGTCTTCTGGATTTGGAGAAGTGCCGATTTTCAAGAACGCGAATCTTATGATATGGTGGGAATCTCTTATGATAATCATCCGCGCCTTAAACGTATCCTAATGCCTGAAAGTTGGATAGGCTGGCCCTTACGTAAGGATTATATAACCCCCAATTTTTATGAAATACAAGATGCTCATTGAATGATAAGAAATTCATGCTCACTTATACAACACAACTCCAGATTTTATTCAAGTCAAGGAATATTTTTAGGTTCTTTTCCTAGATGAAACGGAATACCTATTTATAATTAATTCCTAATTATACAAAAGCATTCCAGATAGACTGAGCAAAAAAAGGGTTTCATTTGGATTCCCCTATTTTGAAAATCGCATATTAATTTCCTTCATATGAACAGAAAAATAGGATGACTCAAAGAAGTTCTCTACCAGGAACTTTGTACCGCGCACATTACTTAGCACAACTAGGAAAATAAGATAAGATAAAGATAAGCAAGACTAAAAAAATATTCGTCGGAATAGCGGAATACAAAATTAAGAAACGCAAAAAAATAAAGGGGAATCTCACCCCCTTCTTTATCATAAAGAAAAGATATATTTTAAAACTTCTTTAAAAAGAAAAAGAAGTGCCTCTATATTTATATTATAGATTTATCCACTTAGATGAATAAATATTATTAATGAATATGTATCACAATCCATCTCGAGGTATTTGGATCAATACCTATTCGGTGGATCTTTTTTTTTTTTTTCTCTGCCAGGAACCAGATTTGAACTGGTGACACGAGGATTTTCAGTCCTCTGCTCTACCAACTGAGCTATCCTGACCTTTTCTTGTGCATCATCCTAGTAGAGTATTTGTATCTATGTCAATTAAAAGGACTAAAAATTAATTAAAGTATTTCAAATTTTAAATTTGAAAATGGGGGGGGTAGTCCTATGCATTGTGCATGGTTTACTTAAATAAAACTTAAAAATAGAGTGAATAACCAAGATTTCTTGCCGATACTCTAATAAAAAAGAAATCTATTCAATGAATAGGATAAGATCCATTGAGTTCTCTTCGCATTCCTTTGTGAAAGAGTAGAATGAGAAAGCTAATGAATCTTAAACCCATTGCATTGATAAAAAGAAAAAAAAGTGCATTGATAAAAAGAAAAAAAAAAAGAGGATAAATAATAATAATATAGTATAGTTAGGGAATAAAAGAGGATTTGGGGATAGAGGGACTTGAACCCTCACAACTTATAAAGTCGACGGATTTTCCTTTTACTAGAAATTTCATTGTTGTCAGTATTGACATGTAGAATGGGACTCTCTCTTTGTCCTCGTCCGATTAATCCACTTTTTTAAAGATCTCGAAAACTTTGAATTTTAATTGAAGAATTTGATTATTCAATATTCGATTGGAGTGGATTCACAATAATGAAAAAAAAAAATTATGATATGAGTTTTTTATTTCATAATCATTATCATTTCTAATTTCATTTTTAAAAAAGATAAAGAACCTATATTATAATTAGAATATAATATGAGTTCTGTGATTAATCGTTTGCTATGTCAGTATCTATACGTGTTTATTAAATGTATAAGGTATAAAACCCCTCTTTCTCTAATTTAGAACTAGAAGGAATTCCACTAACAACACAACGTAATTAACTCGATTCGTTAGAACAGCTTCCATTGAGTCTCTGCACCTATCCTTTTCCTTTGTATTCTAGTTCGAGAACCCCTTGTTTTCTCAAAACACGGATTTGGCTCAGGATTGCCCTTTTTTAATTCCAGGGTTTCTCTGAATTTGGAAGTTACCACTTAGCAGGTTTCCATACCAAGGCTCAATACAATCAAGTCCGTAGCGTCTACCGATTTCGCCATATCCCCATTTCCCTCTTCTTTGAGACCAGGATTCCTTGTGTAATTTCATCCATCTCTTAGTTTTTTTTTTGAATCATTGAGTTCATCACTCAACGTAGTCTAGCAGTTCAGTTCGACTCTATTTGAGAGACCTCGCTTGCTTATTGCAATTCAGAATTGAATTGATTCTATCCTTGATGTATTTGCAATTCAATCCGAATCAATATATCCAAAAGTTTTTATCTCCCCCACCTCCCGTCTTACTTTTTTATAGTATTCAAAATTATACTATAACGCTTGATATTTATTCTTTTTTTCTAATCAGAATTAGCAATTTTATTTACTCTGACTCTATGTTCCCCTTAGTGAAATATTAATCCTCAAATTATTAACAAATAATAAAGTCTATAATGATCGAATGAAAATACCAATAAATTCTATAATTTTATTTTTTAATATCCTATAGTTAAGCATATCAAGCTAACTTTATCTTTAAGAAGTTTTAGTATTTTTTTATTTTTATAAGTATAACTTCAAATTTAGAACTAGTTAATAGCTAAGATTAATAACTAATATCTGAGATTTTACGGATTTCCTATACTATACCTATTTCTATTTGTTACACTATTTCCGTTATGTAAGCCCACTTAGCTCAGAGGTTAGAGCATCGCATTTGTAATGCGAGGGTCATCGGTTCAAATCCGATAGTCGGCTTTTTTTTCTCTATCGATGTTCTACGAACAAGAATCTCTTTTTTTCCGAATTAAATGGAGAATCCAGGATCTTTTATGTTTTTTACCTTACAATTTTGCTAGATACAAAACAATAAAATAAATAATATATATACAAAAAAAAAAGATTTTGATGAAATTCCATTTTTTGGGGTACTTTAGTTGATTTTACTCTGTTTATCCTGTAGTTTAATTCAGTTTTAATTTCGATGTATTCTGTAATGTAAATACAATGAAATTAATTGTGTAAAATGAAATTTCAATAAAATAAAAAAAGGAGTCTTCATGTCCCGTTATCGAGGACCTCGTTTAAAAAAAATACGCCGTCTGGGAGCTTTACCAGGACTCACTAGAAAAACACCTAAATCCGGAAGTAATCTTAAAAAAAAATTCAATTCTGGGAAAAAGGAGCAATATCGTATTCGTCTTCAAGAAAAACAGAAATTGCGTTTTCATTATGGTCTGACAGAACGACAATTACTTAGATATGTACATATCGCTGGAAAAGCAAAAAGGTCAACAGGCCAGGTTTTACTACAATTACTTGAAATGCGTTTGGATAATATCCTTTTTCGATTGGGTATGGCTTCAACCATTCCTGGGGCCCGCCAATTAGTCAACCATAGACATATTTTAGTTAATGGTCGTATAGTCAATATACCAAGTTTTCGTTGCAAACCCCGAGATATTATTACTACGAAAGATAACCAAAGATCAAAAGGTCTGGTTCAAAATTATATTGCTTCATCGGACCCGGGGAAATTGCCAAAGCATTTGGCGATTGACACGTTGGAATATAAAGGACTAGTAAATAAAATCCTAGATAGGAAGTGGGTCGGTCTCAAAATAAATGAGTTGTTAGTTGTAGAATATTACTCTCGTCAGACTTGAACTTAACGAAAAAAGGAAAGGTTCATAGAATTTTCTTCCCCTTCCCCTTTCCCCGAACTAAATCGCCCTAAGACCATTACCATTAATTTGTATTTTCCCATCAACTAGCTAAAATTGATTAACCCTAGGATTAGGATCCTTTTTTCTTTTTTCCTCTATGTGTATTTTACATACCACAGTAATTTGCTATAGAGAATTTCTAATTTCTATTAAATCAAAATAAGATAATATAAGATATTATATTATTGCTGGAAAAAATTGTTATTTGATTTGATACATTGTGATCCTTAACGTTGATGAATTAAGAAAAACGGAAAGAGAGGGATTCGAACCCTCGGTAAACAAAAGTCTACATAGCAGTTCCAATGCTACGCCTTGAACCGCTCGGCCATCTCTCCTACATAACTTATTATGGAAAATAAACTGAGTGAATAGCGAGTTTTCTTATTCCTGCAGTACAGGTACAACCGCAACCACTCGGGGGTTCCATAGTTCTATTGGAAAAATTCCTTTTGATCTAAGTGGAAGGATACAGGATTTTTTACTAGAAATTGCGCTCGCTATAAAATAAAAGTTTTAATTTGGGTTTTCCCGCAACTAAAGAAAAAGAAACATGGAAGAATTCTTCTTATTGCATAATAAAATAAAGAAACCTTAGAATTCCGTTTGCATAAGATACGCTACACCATACTATCGAAATCAAAAATAGGGTATGAGACAATTAATAACTTTGAAAACACGAAATAGTTGATAACATAAGTTGTTGTTCAGAAATAGGAAAGTGGAATGAAATCCAGTCTTAGTCAAATATTTCATATCTCTTCGTGTCCAAGCAGAAGGAAAAGGATACAATTTGAGCTGAGCGGAAAATCCATATCTCTCTTATCCATTTAAAGCATATGGATTTAGAGTAGAGCATATGGATCAATCTATTTATAATTATAAGAATCGAATGTGTTTGTTTTTATGTTATTTTGTGAAGGAATGAAAACAATTCTATATAGAATGGGTTGGGAATTATGCCTAGATCCCGTGGAAATGGAAATTTCATTGATAAGACCTCCTCAATTGTAGCCAATATTTTATTGCGAATAATTCCGACAACCTCAGGAGAAAAAAAGGCATTTACTTATTATAGAGATGGTGCGATTTGACTCTTTTTTTTGCTTTTTTTTAGCCCTACCTATACCTCAGTCTTACGAAAAAGAGAGGGGGGTTGGCATAGAGAGAACCAAATTTGTAAAGCAAACAAACCCACGCTTCGGGAAGGTGAGGCGAACTAACAATTCCTTCCGTCGTGTATCCTCGATTGATGCGGCTTCAGATACTTCAATTGTAGATTTGAGTATTGAGCGAAAGGTTACACCTACAGGATATGGTATGGTATGGATTACAGGCCAATCCTACTCTATTAGTATCCGTAGGCAGCATAGGGGAGAAAAGCACTACACCTAGAAATAGGAATCAACAAGAGAAAAACTTTGTTAGAAATTACCCCTTTCCTGATCGGTATCAGGGCTGGGAAGAATGGTTGGGATAACAAACAACCATCAGGTTTGTACTTTGGATACCCCTATAACCATCAAAGATCGTTGAAGTAGCTAATTCCTCTAAATAGGAGGCGTTGAGAACAAAGAAATTATTGGAGCTATCGTTTTCCTCTAGCATTAATAGAATTCATTGGTGTTAAGAAAAACCTCTTGTGGGAAGGTTGGCTAGAGATTTCTTGGAAAAATACCAGCCCCTTTCGGTTCATAATGAGACGGGACTAATTCTATTTTGATTCTATAGATTATTTCGCTTAGTACTATTATGTACAGAAGGGAGGAGCCGTATGAGATGAAAACCTCATGTACGGTTTTGGAACGGAGATTTTTTGAATAGAATGAACGACCGTAACGGATGTTGGCTCAATCCGAAGGAAATTATGCGGAAGCTTTGCAAAATTATTATGAAGCTACGCGACTAGAAATCGATCCCTATGATCGAAGTTATATACTCTATAACATAGGCCTTATACACACAAGCAATGGAGAGCATACAAAGGCTTTGGAATATTATTTCCGGGCACTAGAACGAAACCCCTTCTTACCGCAAGCTTTTAATAATATGGCCGTGATCTGTCATTACGTGCGACTATCTCCACTATAGAAAGAAAAAAAAAAAAGAGAGGATCAAATTTTCTAGTAAATACTAGAAAAAAAGGGCTTTCTACATAGGGATCGTAAAAACAACGATTTTTCCCTATCAGCTGTAGGAAGGAAGGACACTTCACGAGAATCAAAAAACGAAGAAAGTATGGCCTATACTACTACTCTATGGATAAAGTTTCTCAAATTGATAGAGAAAGCACCGTAAAGATCAATTAGTGAGCGACTGGGTCGATACAACTAAAAAAAACTGCTTACTTATCCCATGATATGGGGCAAAATTTAGGAATCCGCTTATGTAATAGAGCCGATCCACTAAGGGATTAAGCAGCGGTGTAGTATCAGATCCCAAAGATAGTAAGTTCTTTTTTCTTTCTTATGGAAAAAAGTCTTTTTCAAGGATTCTATAGAGATTTCATATATGAAACCGGGATAGTTACCTCTCAGAAAATTTGAACGAAGGCTCTATATCTATCTATGCTTCATTCTTCTGAAGGTGGGAAAAAAGATCAAACTGATTATTGATAAAAATTAGGGTTTGAAACTTAGGTAATTAATTTCTTCTGCTTAACCCAAGAACAAATTGGATCGATTTTTGATAAATCGAATTCAGTTAAGATAGGGGAAATTCAGATAGCAATTTCTGAGCCGTATGAGGTAGGAAACTCTCAAGTACGGTTCTAAGGGAAGGAACTTCCTATTCCGACCGAGGAGAACAGGCCATTCTACAGGGTGATTCGGAAATTGCGGAAGCTTGGTTTGATCAAGCTGCTGAATATTGGAAACAAGCTATAGCGCTTACTCCGGGAAATTATATTGAAGCACAGAACTGGTTGAAGATTACGAAGCGCTTTGAATTTGAATAAGACCATGCTCCTTCTTTTTCATAAAATGGGTGGTTTGGTTGTTGATCCATTAATCAAATAAATTAGGTCGTAAGATCGAATCAAGAATTTCATTATATCCATTTCTTATACCTTCTATTTTATATGATATTTCATAAGAATAAACCATAGGGATAGGGTCTAGAATAGAAGTAATAAAGTGAATAAAAAGAGGGGGCAATCTAAATATTGCTAATATATTAGGACCATCTTATTAATAATTCTAATGAGTTATCTTGGAATTTAGAATCAAATAAAAAACCCTATATTATGCTCAAGGAAAGTAGATATAGATAGGAGCTTATGCCCTCAAAAAAAATACACTAGTTTCTTAAATTAAAAATAAAAAAGATTTTTTTCTTACGTCGAGAAATATTTGTTTTTCAAGATAAACAATGTCCGTTAGGCACCTAATCTTTATGTCATAATAGACCCGAACACTTGCCTCGGATTGACTTCAATATATAATTGCTCCAGTGAATAACTAAAAAAAAAATAGAAGGATGGTAGATAGTAAAGAAAAGAACTAATCACAATATCTATCTTTCAAAATCTATCTTTCAAAATCTATCTTTCAAAATATATATCTTTCAAAGATTCACTAAAAAGACAGTTGGCGGGTCTCTTTGTATGTCTTGTCCGGAAAGAGGAGGACTTAATGATTATTCGTTCGCCGGAACCAGAAGTAAAAATTGTTGTGGATAGGGATCCTGTAAAAACATCTTTTGAGGAATGGGCCAGACCCGGCCATTTCTCAAGAACACTAGCTAAGGGCCCTGATACTACCACTTGGATCTGGAACCTACATGCTGATGCTCACGATTTCGATAGTCATACTGGTGATTTGGAGGAGATTTCTCGAAAAGTCTTTAGTGCTCATTTCGGGCAACTTTCCATTATCTTTCTTTGGTTGAGTGGCATGTACTTTCATGGCGCCCGTTTTTCCAATTATGAAGCATGGCTAAGTGATCCTACTCACATTGGACCCAGTGCTCAGGTAGTTTGGCCTATAGTAGGGCAAGAAATATTGAATGGTGATGTAGGCGGGGGTTTCCGAGGAATCCAAATAACCTCTGGTTTTTTTCAGCTTTGGCGAGCATCTGGAATAACTAGTGAATTACAACTCTATTGTACTGCAATTGGTGCATTGATTTTTGCAGCGTTAATGCTTTTTGCTGGTTGGTTCCATTATCACAAAGCCGCTCCCAAATTGGCCTGGTTCCAAGATGTAGAATCCATGTTGAATCACCACTTAGCGGGATTATTAGGACTTGGGTCTCTTTCTTGGGCGGGGCACCAAATTCATGTATCTTTACCAATTAACCAATTTCTTGACGCTGGGGTGGATCCTAAAGAGATACCACTTCCTCATGAATTTATCTTGAATCGGGACCTTTTGGCTCAACTTTATCCTAGTTTTGCCGAAGGAGCAACCCCTTTTTTCACTTTAAATTGGTCCAAATACGCAGAATTTCTGACTTTTCGCGGAGGACTAGATCCAGTAACCGGTGGTCTCTGGCTGACCGATATTGCGCACCATCATTTAGCTATTGCTATTCTTTTCCTAATCGCAGGTCATATGTATAGGACCAATTGGGGTATTGGCCATGGACTTAAAGATATTTTGGAGGCTCACAAGGGCCCATTTACAGGACAAGGCCATAAGGGTCTTTATGAAATCTTAACAACGTCATGGCATGCTCAATTATCTCTTAACCTAGCTATGCTAGGCTCTACAACCATTGTTGTAGCTCATCATATGTATTCTATGCCTCCCTATCCATACCTAGCTACTGACTATGGTACACAACTTTCCTTGTTCACACACCACATGTGGATTGGCGGATTTCTAATAGTCGGTGCTGCTGCACATGCAGCAATTTTTATGGTAAGAGACTATGATCCAACTACTCGATACAACGATCTATTAGATCGCGTCCTTAGACACCGCGATGCAATCATATCCCACCTTAACTGGGTATGTATATTTCTAGGTTTTCACAGTTTTGGCTTGTACATTCATAATGATACCATGAGTGCTTTAGGCCGTCCACAAGATATGTTTTCGGATACTGCCATACAATTACAACCTATCTTTGCTCAATGGGTACAAAATATCCATGCTACTGCGCCTGGCGTAACAGCTCCTGGTGCAACAACAAGTACTAGCTTAACGTGGGGAGGCGGCGAGTTAGTAGCAGTAGGTGGCAAAGTGGCTTTGTTACCTATTCCATTAGGAACCGCAGATTTTTTAGTCCATCACATTCATGCATTTACCATACATGTGACTGTATTAATACTTTTGAAAGGTGTTTTATTTGCTCGGAGTTCCCGTTTGATACCCGATAAAGCAAATCTAGGTTTTCGCTTTCCTTGCGATGGGCCTGGCCGAGGGGGAACATGTCAAGTATCCGCCTGGGATCATGTTTTCTTAGGTTTATTCTGGATGTACAATGCAATTTCGGTAGTCATTTTCCATTTCAGTTGGAAAATGCAGTCGGATGTTTGGGGTACTATAAGTGATCAAGGGGTGGTAACTCATATTACAGGGGGAAACTTTGCACAGAGTTCCATTACGATTAATGGGTGGCTTCGAGATTTCTTGTGGGCACAGGCATCGCAAGTCATTCAGTCTTATGGTTCTTCATTATCTGCATATGGTCTTTTTTTCTTAGGTGCTCATTTTGTCTGGGCCTTCAGTTTAATGTTTTTATTCAGCGGCCGTGGTTATTGGCAAGAACTCATTGAATCTATCGTTTGGGCTCATAACAAATTAAAAGTTGCTCCTGCTACTCAGCCTAGAGCCTTGAGCATTATACAAGGACGCGCTGTAGGAGTAACCCATTACCTTCTGGGTGGAATTGCCACGACATGGGCATTCTTCTTAGCGAGAATTATTGCAGTAGGATAGTGGCTAGGAGGATTTGAAAGGCATTATGGAATTAAGATTTCCCAGGTTTAGCCAAGGCTTAGCTCAGGACCCCACTACTCGTCGTATTTGGTTTGGTATTGCTACCGCACATGATTTCGAAAGTCATGATGATATTACTGAAGAACGTCTTTATCAGAACATTTTTGCTTCTCACTTTGGGCAATTAGCAATAATCTTTCTATGGACGTCCGGAAATCTGTTTCATGTAGCTTGGCAAGGAAATTTTGAATCATGGATACAGGATCCTTTACACGTAAGACCTATTGCTCATGCGATTTGGGATCCTCATTTTGGTCAACCCGCTGTGGAAGCCTTTACTCGAGGAGGTGCTGCTGGTCCAGTGAATATTGCTTATTCTGGAGTTTATCAGTGGTGGTATACAATAGGATTACGCACCAATGAGGATCTTTATACTGGAGCTCTTTTTCTATTATTTCTTTCTACGCTGTCCTTAATAGCGGGTTGGTTACATCTACAACCCAAATGGAAACCAAGCCTTTCGTGGTTCAAAAACGCGGAATCTCGTCTCAATCATCATTTGTCAGGACTTTTCGGGGTAAGTTCTTTGGCTTGGACAGGACATTTAGTTCATGTTGCTATTCCCGCATCCAGGGGGGAGTACGTTCGATGGAATAATTTCTTAGATGTATTACCCTATCCCCAGGGGTTGGGACCCCTTTTGACGGGTCAATGGAATCTTTATGCCCAAAACCCTGATTCGAGTAATCATTTATTTGGTACCGCTCAAGGAGCGGGAACTGCCATTCTAACTCTTCTTGGGGGATTCCATCCACAAACACAAAGTTTGTGGCTGACCGATATGGCTCACCATCATTTAGCTATTGCATTTATTTTTCTCATTGCCGGTCACATGTATCGAACTAACTTCGGAATTGGGCACAGTATTAAAGATCTTTTAGAAGCGCATACTCCTCCGGGGGGTCGATTAGGGCGTGGGCATAAGGGCCTTTATGACACAATCAACAATTCGATTCATTTTCAGTTAGGTCTTGCTCTAGCTTCTTTAGGGGTTATTACTTCCTTAGTAGCTCAACATATGTACTCTTTACCTCCTTATGCATTCATAGCACAAGACTTTACTACTCAAGCTGCTTTATATACTCATCACCAATATATTGCAGGGTTCATCATGACAGGGGCTTTTGCTCATGGAGCTATTTTTTTCATTAGGGATTACAATCCGGAACAGAATGAGGATAATGTATTGGCAAGAATGTTAGACCATAAAGAAGCTATCATATCTCATTTAAGTTGGGCTAGCCTCTTTCTAGGATTCCATACCTTGGGCCTTTATGTTCATAACGACGTCATGCTTGCTTTTGGTACTCCAGAAAAGCAAATCTTGATCGAACCTATATTTGCCCAATGGATACAATCTGCTCATGGCAAGACGACATATGGGTTCGATATACTCTTATCTTCAACGAATGGCCCCGCTTTCAATGCGGGTCGAAGCCTATGGTTGCCCGGATGGTTGAATGCTGTTAATGAGAATAGTAATTCGCTTTTCTTAACAATAGGACCTGGGGATTTCTTGGTTCATCATGCTATTGCTCTAGGTTTGCATACAACTACATTGATTTTAGTAAAGGGCGCTTTAGATGCACGCGGTTCCAAATTAATGCCAGATAAAAAGGATTTTGGATATAGTTTTCCTTGTGACGGCCCAGGGCGCGGCGGTACTTGTGATATTTCTGCTTGGGACGCATTTTATTTGGCAGTTTTCTGGATGTTAAATACCATTGGGTGGGTTACTTTTTATTGGCATTGGAAACATATCACATTATGGCAGGGCAACGTTTCACAATTTAATGAATCCTCCACTTATTTGATGGGATGGTTAAGAGATTACCTATGGTTAAACTCTTCACAACTTATCAATGGATATAATCCTTTTGGGATGAATAGTTTATCGGTATGGGCGTGGATGTTCTTATTTGGACATCTTGTTTGGGCTACTGGATTTATGTTCTTAATTTCCTGGCGGGGGTATTGGCAGGAATTAATTGAGACTTTAGCATGGGCTCATGAACGCACACCTTTAGCTAATTTAATTCGCTGGAGAGATAAGCCCGTGGCTCTTTCCATTGT
>NW_028260368.1:10492758-10510258 GCF_056163025.1 Triticum urartu | reverse complement strand
TTTTGTCGAAGTGGAATCGTAGAACAGAATGTGATACGATGAGATAGAATGCAATAGAAATAGAAACAAGGATAGCGAACGGGTTACCTACTCCTAAGGGTCAAAGCAAGCCCTTTAATTCAATTCTTTATTCTTACATTAAAATTCTTACATTAAAGAATGAATAAAATCTCCCCAAGTAGGATTCGAACCTACGACCAGTCAGTTAACAGCCGACCGCTCTACCACTGAGCTACTGAGGAACAAGGGGGGATTCGACCTCCTAGAGTTCAACTCCCGCTCTCAACCCATGAACAATATGAGTCCGAAGCTTCTTTCGTAACTCCCATAATTTCTTCGTAGTGGCTCCGTTCCATGCCTCATTTCATAGGGAAGCCCAAAGTGGCTCTATTTCATTCTATTTCACTTCCTAGCACTTCCTATCATTTAATATCCATCCCTTTGGTCTTATTGACATAAGAGATGTCATTTATAGTCTATCTCTTTCTATATATGGAAAGTCAAGAAATTCTCATCGAAACATCGAGAAATTGTGCATATAGAAAACTCTAAAGAAAGAAAAAAAGGAGACCCATGCCATGATTTTCAAATCTTTTCTATTTAGTAGTCTAAGTTTCTCGATGAGGATAATTAATTCGGTCGTTGTGGTCGGACTCTATTATGGATTTCTGACTACATTCTCCATAGGTCCCTCTTAGATCTTCTTTCTCCAATCTTGGATTAGGGAAGAAGGAGATATTCGCGACTACTGGCGATTTCATTATGGGGCAGCTCATGATCTTCATATCGATCTATTATCCACCTCTGTATCTATTCTTTCTTAGCTAAACAGGTGGAAGATCTATCCAATTTGGTTATATTATATCATGGACTCGAAAAACGGATCTGAATTTGACTGAAATGCACGATCTTCACAGGTATCACTTTTCACGATACCTAAAAGGTGGAATAGCGATTTTCGAACCATTTCCTATAAGAGAATGGTTTCCATTACTTTGAGAAATGGATTCTTATATCAAACTATAGCTATTGCATTAAAGAAGAAAAGAAACTAATAGAAGTCGAAGACGCGGAATGATAGTGAATAGAGAGAAAGATTCTTCTGATTTTCTTGTTTCTATCTACTAGACGCCGTAGAGAATTGAGAATTTTCATGTCTTTCAATTCTCGTACTCGTAATTGGAAAGTTATGGAAGGAGACCCATCATTTTGCAATGAAAACAACATATAAAACTCTGGACAATTTCGAAATCAGGCCAAGCGTCTTAATACATATGCAAAAAAATTCATTATTGGCCCACCATTGATTAGAAGATTTAGCTTGTATGAATCGCTATTGGTTTGATACGAATAATGACAATCGTTTCAGTATGTTAAGGATACAGATGTATCCACAATTCATTTAGAGTTACTTAATAGTCTATTTCTTATACCATATCTCTATCCCGTGAAATTCTCGAGCCAAAAGATGGATGCATATGCTGTGTTTCATTTTGCTAAATGATATCAATTAAATGGTGTATCAATTCCATAAATTGCATATAGCAATAAATAAATCAGCAAAATTCTTTCTAATATTTTAGATAGAAGAAACATTTCTTCTATCTAAAATATTAGAAAGAATGTACCCTTCTATCCAAATCCAATTTGCATCGATAAAATAAATCCAAATTCCAGTAGTAGATGAATAATTGCAAATTTGTGTGTGTACGAGATTAGAATAACTTCAAAATAACTGACATAATTTTGTATTTTTCCTGATCAGAAAAATACATGAAAAAGAAAGGAGGTAGAAAAATTTTTGGATTTATGGTTAAAGAAGAAAAAGAAGAAAACAGGGGTTCTGTTGAATTTCAAGTATTCAGTTTCACCAATAAGATACGGAGACTTGCTTCACATTTGGAATTACACAAAAAAGATTTTTCATCGGAAAGAGGTCTACGAAGACTTTTGGGAAAACGTCGACGTTTGCTGGCTTATTTGGCAAAGAAAAATAGAGTACGTTATAAGAAATTAATCGGTCAGTTGAATATTCGGGAGCAGTAATTTAATCGTTCAAATTTTTTTCTTGTTTTATTATTTTTTTAGTAGTCTTATAGTAGTCTTAGATTTTTCATTTTGATGAGCCTCGCTTTGAGGAATTCATGGAATAATCCATTTTCATGGAATAATGAATTAAGGAAGAAAGGATATGAGTCTACCGCTTACAAGAAAAGATCTCATGATAGTCAATATGGGCCCTCAACACCCATCAATGCATGGTGTTCTTCGACTGATCGTTACTCTCGATGGTGAGGATGTTATTGATTGTGAACCCATATTAGGGTATTTACACAGAGGAATGGAAAAAATCGCGGAAAACCGAACTATTATACAATACTTACCTTATGTAACAAGGTGGGATTATTTAGCTACTATGTTTACAGAAGCAATAACAGTAAATGCACCAGAATTCTTGGAGAATATTCAAATACCACAAAGAGCCAGCTATATTAGGGTAATTATGTTAGAATTAAGCCGGATAGCTTCTCACTTGCTATGGCTTGGACCTTTTATGGCGGATCTCGGCGCACAGACTCCTTTTTTCTATATTTTTAGAGAGAGAGAATTAATATATGATCTATTTGAAGCTGCTACAGGTATGCGAATGATGCACAATTACTTTCGCATCGGAGGAGTAGCCGCCGATCTACCTTATGGATGGATCGATAAATGTTTAGATTTCTGTGATTATTTTTTACGCGGAGTTGTTGAATATCAACAACTTATTACACAGAATCCAATTTTTTTAGAGCGAGTTGAAGGAGTAGGTTTTATTAGCGGAGAAGAAGCAGTAAATTGGGGCTTATCGGGACCGATGTTACGAGCTTCTGGAATACAATGGGATCTTCGTAAAGTAGATCCTTATGAGTCTTACAACCAATTTGATTGGAAAGTCCAATGGCAAAAAGAAGGGGATTCGTTAGCTCGCTATTTAGTACGAATTGGTGAAATGAGGGAATCCATCAAAATAATTCAACAAGCTGTAGAAAAAATTCCTGGAGGACCTTATGAAAATTTAGAAGTCCGACGCTTTAAGAAAGAAAATAATTCTGAATGGAATGATTTTGAGTATAAATTTCTTGGTAAAAAACCTTCGCCCAATTTTGAATTGTCAAGACAAGAGCTTTATGTAAGAGTAGAAGCCCCAAAAGGTGAATTAGGGATTTATCTAGTAGGAGATGATAGCCTTTTCCCCTGGAGATGGAAAATCCGTCCACCCGGGTTTATTAATTTGCAAATTCTTCCTCAGCTAGTTAAAAAAATGAAATTGGCTGATATCATGACGATATTAGGTAGTATAGATATCATTATGGGGGAAGTTGATCGTTGAAATGATAATAGATAGGGTAGAGGTAGAAACTATCAATTCTTTTTCGAAATTGGAATTATTAAAAGAAGTCTATGGACTGATATCGATTCTACCCATTTTGACCCTCCTTTTGGGAATAACAATAGAGGTACTCGTAATTGTGTGGTTAGAAAGAGAAATATCTGCGTCGATACAACAACGTATTGGTCCTGAATATGCTGGCCCCCTGGGCCTGCTTCAAGCTATAGCAGATGGGACTAAGCTACTTTTTAAAGAAGATATTCTGCCATCCCGAGGAGATATTTCTTTATTTAGCATTGGACCCTCTATAGCAGTCATATCAGTTTTATTAAGTTTTTTAGTTATCCCTTTGGGATATCATTTTGTTTTAGCCGATCTTAGTATTGGTGTTTTTTTATGGATTGCCATTTCAAGTATAGCTCCTATTGGTCTTCTTATGGCAGGATATAGCTCAAATAATAAATATTCTTTTTCAGGCGGTCTACGAGCTGCTGCTCAATCCATTAGTTATGAAATACCATTAACTTTTTGTGTGCTAGCAATATCTCTACGTGTGATTCGTTAAAATAGATCTTTTTCCTATAAAATCCATTAACTATTTATATTCCTTTTCTTATTTAGTATTTGGGTTGGTAAGTTAAACTAGATAGCTATATGAGTGAAACAAAACAGCTTATAAATTTGTAGTAAAAAGAAAAAATCTCATTTCCTACGTACAAGAAAAAAGTGGAAGTAAACATAAGCAGTGTAAACTCTTTATCCCAAGGTTGATATTTTTTAATTAGTCATCATATCTTGAAGCGGCCAAGAATAAAGGATTCACGATATGGAATTCCATTACTAGAATACTCCTAGTTATTACTATAACTTAATAATCCATAAGAAGAATCCACCAAAAGTTAGTGAAGGGTTAGGAACACTAAAGTACATAAAGGATTAGTAATGGAAAATCTAAAACATTAGAGATTTTTGCCCATAAAAGGAATCATAATAAGGACTTGCAATTTGTAGAAATTATCAAGTAGTACTTTCTTCGGATTCCGATCCAGAGTATGTTCCCATTCACTTGTTAAGGAAATGGCTATCAAGAACGAATTAACCCTTTATCCATTTTTTCTTTTTAAATACCCCCTCCCTGGGGAAAGAAGAATAGTAAAAAAGATATGGAGTGCACTAGAAAAAATTTTCATTATTTCCTTCCTCTATCCATATTCATGCAGAATTGCTCATGAACTAATACCCAACTCTTTCCATTTATTAATTGAATTCCTATAACAAGTAACAAGTGTTTTATTCCAAGATTAAGTTATTACTGAACAAAGAAAAATTTTCATTATATTATAAAGGATGAGATCAATTCGGAAGCGCTTTTTCTTATTCTAGCAGACGGAATTCCTTTGGTCTAATTTAGGACTTTCAAATCTATTTTATTTTATCTAATTCTATCTACGCCCCCGGGGCTAGGAACAAAACAGTCCTTTCCTTTTTCTGATCATAGAGAAGCCGTATGAAGCTAAGGTTTCATGTACGGTTTTGAAATAGCGGTGGGAACTGTGATGTTATCACCGACTATGATTATCTAACAGTTCAAGTACAGTTGATATAGTTGAAGCACAGTCAAAATACGGTTTTTTTGGATGGAATATTTGGCGTCAGCCTATAGGTTTTCTGGTTTTTTTAATTTCTTCTTTGGCAGAATGTGAAAGATTACCCTTTGATTTACCAGAAGCGGAGGAAGAATTAGTAGCAGGTTACCAAACTGAATATTCCGGTATCAAATATGGTTTATTTTATCTTGTTTCTTACCTAAATTTATTAGTTTCTTCTTTATTTGTAACAGTTCTCTACTTGGGCGGGTGGAATTTATCTATTCCCTATATATCCTTTTTTGATTTTTTCCAAATGAATAAAGCAGTTGGAATTTTGGAAATGACAATGGGTATATTTATTACATTAACTAAAGCTTATTTATTTCTCTTCATTTCTATCACAATAAGATGGACTTTACCGAGGATGAGAATGGATCAGTTATTAAATCTTGGATGGAAATTTCTTTTACCTATTTCCCTGGGCAATCTCTTATTAACAACCTCTTCTCAACTTGTTTCACTATAAATAAGATAATACAATAATAGTAAGAATATTTTCAACACAAAAGCTCTCTCAAACAAGAGAAAGAAACATATCTTTTTCATAGATATTTAGAATGAATATGTTCCCTATGGTAACTGGGTTCATGAGTTATGGTCAACAAACAATACGTGCTACAAGGTACATAGGTCAAAGTTTCATAACTACCTTATCCCACACAAATCGTTTACCTATAACGATTCACTACCCTTATGAAAAATCAATTACACCAGAGCGTTTCCGAGGGCGAATCCACTTTGAATTTGATAAATGTATTGCTTGTGAAGTATGTGTTCGCGTATGTCCGATAGATTTACCCGTTGTGGATTGGAGATTTGAAAAGGATATTAAAAGAAAACAATTGCTTAATTATAGTATTGATTTCGGAGTTTGTATATTTTGTGGCAATTGTGTTGAGTACTGTCCAACAAGCTGTTTATCAATGACTGAAGAATATGAACTTTCTACCTATGATCGTCATGAATTGAATTACAATCAAATTGCTTTAAGTCGGTTACCAATCTCCATAATGGGAGATTACACAATTCAAACAATTAGGAATTCGTCTGAAAGTAAAATAAACAAAGAAAAATCTTCGAATTCAAGAACGATTACTGATTACTAAACTTTGATTTTGTCTTTCTGTTATAAAAATCTAATAATTCTTTATTAAACTTTAAAATTAAACTATAAAGAAAAACGAAAAACTACTGCTTATTGGAAATTATTTCTTATTTTAAATCAGACTAGATTTTCGTGATATAATATAATTTATAACTATAAGTTTATACACAAAAAAATACCCTAATCCTTTTTTCCTTCCTTGAATCCTTTAGTTTTAGTCAGTTCATGAAAAATTTTATACTATTAATTTCTTTTTATCCATAATGGATTTACCTGGACCAATACATGAGATTCTTATGCTATTTGGGGGATTTGTTCTTCTACTAGGGGGTCTAGGAGTAGTATTACTTACCAACCCCATTTATTCTGCCTTTTCGCTGGGATTAGTTCTTGTTTGTATATCCTTATTCTATTTTTTATTAAATTCCTACTTTGTAGCTGTCGCACAACTTCTTATTTATGTGGGAGCCATAAATGTCTTGATCATATTCGCTGTAATGTTCGTAAATGGCTCAGAATGGTCTAAAGATAAGAATTATTGGACTATTGGAGATGGGTTCACTTCACTCGTTTGTATAACTATTGTTTTTTCACTAATGACTACTATCCCAGATACGTCGTGGTATGGAATTCTTTGGACTACAAGATCAAACCAAATAGTAGAACAGGGTCTCATAAATAATGTTCAACAAATTGGAATTCATTTAGCAACCGATTTTTATCTTCCGTTTGAACTCATTTCCATAATTCTTCTAGTTTCTTTAATAGGTGCAATTACTATGGCTCGGCAATAAGAAAACTTAGAAAAAGTACAAATTATATAGAATTGCAAATCTAAAATAAATAACTAAAGAATCACAATTTTGATTTAGTAAAATCCATCTACTGCCAACAAATACCTCCTTTTTTTTTTTTTTTTTTTTCTTTTGTTGTGTAATTGTTCTATTGTAATTAATTGAATCGGTTCAATTCTTGCCCTCATATTGAAATGAATCGAGATTGATAAGGAGTTAGTTAATGATGTTTGAGCATGTACTTTTTTTGAGTGTCTATTTATTTTCGATTGGTATCTATGGATTGATCACAAGCCGAAACATGGTTAGAGCTCTAATATGTCTTGAACTTATACTGAATTCAATTAATCTAAATCTCGTAACATTTTCTGATCTATTTGATAGTCGCCAATTAAAAGGAGATATTTTCGCAATTTTTGTTATAGCCCTTGCAGCTGCTGAAGCCGCTATTGGACTATCCATTCTTTCTTCCATCCATCGTAATAGGAAATCCACTCGTATCAATCAATCTAATTTATTGAATAATTAGACTTTTGAATAATTAGACATAGAATCCTCTAAACAAAGGCGCACATATTAAAATAAATAGAAATCAATACTATTTTCTTAGTATTATTTGAGAATATCCATTTTTTTTAGTAGATTATTGCATAGTATTCTTTTTCACTTAAATGAATTTTTGTATTTGTAATTCATTGATATTGCAATTTGAATATTGCAATAATTTATATTGAAAAGACGATAGCCAATTTATTGGCTAATTCGAATTCGTCTGTACAATTCGTAAAATTCTTTCTTATTTCTTATTTATTGTTGAAATCCAAAATTAAAGTCTCTTGGCTCTCTTCACGCTTTCTCACAAACAGATTAAAAAATAGATTTTTTTTTTTGAAGTTTGGATAAACCATTGCTTCGTCTGGTGTCTACAATACATATGACTCATTATAGTACTAATTTCATTTTTACCAGATCGAAAAATTTTATGTTGAAAAGAAAAATTTATAGATCCAATGTCACATTCCGTAAAAATTTACGATACATGTATAGGATGCACTCAATGTGTACGAGCTTGTCCAACAGATGTATTAGAAATGATACCCTGGGATGGATGTAAAGCCAAGCAAATTGCTTCCGCGCCGAGAACCGAAGATTGTGTGGGTTGTAAGAGATGTGAATCTGCCTGCCCGACAGATTTTTTAAGTGTCCGCGTTTATTTAGGGCCTGAAACAACACGTAGCATGGCTCTATCTTATTGATACGTTACAAAAAACTTCACTCGAATCGTCTGATTCCTCTTTACCGAAGAAGCCTGTGCTCGAAATAATCGAGCACGGGCTTTTCTGGTCAAAACGTATCTTGTCTTTATCACTTTATCATGAGTTATTTTCCTTGGTTAACAATACTTGTTGTTTTGCCGATATTTGCAGGTTCATTAATTTTCTTTTTACCTCATAAGGGAAACAAAGTCGTTAGGTGGTATACTATATCTATTTGTTTATTAGAATTCCTTCTAATGACTTATGCGTTCTGTTATCATTTCCAACTGGAGGATCCCTTAATCCAATTAAAGGAGGATTATAAATGGATAGATGTCTTCGATTTCCACTGGAGATTGGGAATCGATGGACTTTCATTAGGATCTATTTTATTGACAGGATTTATCACTACTTTAGCTACTTTAGCAGCTTGGCCAATTACACGGAATTCGCGATTATTCTATTTCCTGATGCTCGCAATGTATAGTGGTCAAATAGGATTATTTTCTTCGCGAGACCTTTTACTTTTTTTTATCATGTGGGAGTTAGAATTAATTCCTGTTTACTTACTTTTATCCATGTGGGGGGGGAAGAGGCGTCTATATTCAGCTACAAAGTTTATTTTGTATACTGCAGGCGGTTCCATTTTTTTCTTAATCGGAGTTCTGGGTATGGGCTTATATGGTTCCAACGAACCAGGATTAGATTTGGAAAGATTAATTAATCAATCATACCCTGCAACCTTGGAAATACTTTTATATTTTGGCTTCCTTATTGCTTATGCTGTCAAATTGCCGATTATACCCCTACATACGTGGTTACCAGATACCCATGGGGAAGCACATTATAGTACATGTATGCTTTTAGCGGGAATATTATTAAAGATGGGAGCATATGGATTGATTCGGATCAACATGGAATTGTTACCTCATGCTCATTATCTATTTTCGCCCTGGTTAGTAATAATAGGAGCGATCCAAATAATCTATGCAGCTTCAACTTCTCTTGGTCAACGAAATTTCAAAAAAAGAATAGCTTATTCCTCTGTATCTCACATGGGTTTCATAATTATAGGAATTGGTTCCATAACCAACATTGGACTCAATGGAGCTATTTTACAAATATTATCCCATGGATTTATTGGTGCTACACTTTTTTTCTTGGCAGGAACCGCTTCTGATAGAATGCGTCTTGTTTATCTCGAAGAACTGGGGGGAATATCTATCCCAATGCCTAAAATTTTTACCATGTTTAGTAGCTTTTCAATGGCTTCTCTTGCCTTACCAGGAATGAGTGGTTTTGTCGCAGAATTAGTAGTATTTTTTGGACTAATTACTAGTCCAAAATTTCTGTTAATGCCAAAAACACTAATTACTTTTGTAATGGCAATTGGAATGATATTAACTCCTATTTATTTATTATCTATGTTACGCCAGATGTTCTATGGATACAAGCTATTTAATGTTCCAAACGCAAATTTTGTGGATTCTGGACCACGAGAACTCTTTATTTTAATCTGTATCTTTTTACCAGTAATAGGAATTGGTATTTATCCAGATTTTGTTCTCTCCCTATCCGTTGACAGGGTAGAGGCTCTCTTATCCAATTATTATCCTAAATAGGTTTGCTTTTTTTTACTCGTCTGCTCTATTAATGCAGAAATAAGTAAAAAAGTATATAATGCAGAAATAAGTAAAAAAGTATAATTAGATCTATCTCGAATTTTTGAGAACCCTTTGATAAGGCGTTCAAGGGGTTCTCAAATAAAACATAAAAGTAAAAACCTTCATTTCATGAAGGTTTTATTTTATGTAATCATTTAGGTGTTAATGTAAACGAACCATAACTATGTAAGCCTATTCCTAATAGATTTATACCAAAATAACAAATCCAAATTATAAGAAATCCTATCAAAGCTATAAGTGCAGAATTCGTACCCTTCCAATTTGGATTTGTTCTACTATGTAAATAAATTGCGAATATGGTCCAAGTAATAAATGCCCAAGTTTCCTTAGGATCCCAATTCCAATAGGATCCCCAGGCCTCATTAGCCCATACTGCTCCACAAAGAATACCTACGGTTAAAAGGGTAAATCCTAGGCTAATGACACGATAACTCCAAGAATCCAAACGCTCCGTTAATTGATATTTGTAATAATTTGGAAATGAAGGGACAGAGGTTCTTTTTAAAGCACTTCTTTTTGCATAAAAATATTTAATATCACTAAAGAAAAATGTTTTATTTAAAACATTTTTTTTCTTTTTAGAAAAGAAATGGAAATTATTTCGAAATCTAATGATTAGAATAGCGGCAGATAATAAGGATCCGCACAAAAGAGTTGCATAGCTTAATAACATCATACTGACATGCATCATTAACCACTGAGATTGTAGAGCAGGTACTAGTATCGTGGATTGATGCATTTCAGTTAAAAGACCCGATGTGGCAAAGCCTTGCGTTAAAATAGTACTTGGCGTAGTTATTGTGCTTAAATCATTTTTAGAGTTCTGTATTTTAGGAATGGTATGAAGAATATACAGGGCCCATGAAAGGAAGATCAATGACTCATATAAATTACTTAATGGAAAATGTCCCGAGGAAGCCCAACGAGAAACTAAGAATCCTGTTATAGAGAAAAAAGTAACTATCATTCCTTTTTCTGACGAATCGCGTAATCCTCCAAGTTCACGAACTAATAAGGTTATAAAATGAATCGTAATCACAATTGAAATCGTTGAGAAAGAGATATGAGTTAGTATATGTTCTAAAGTTGCAAATAGCATAAGGGGAAGGTCCCATTACAAAATTGTAAATTTCGAATTGATTTCTAATCTATTGTATTCTTTTTCAAGAATGCCGCCACTCGGATTCGAACCGAGATGCTTGAGCACTGCTTCCTAAGAGCAGCGTGTCTACCAATTTCACCATGGCGGCTAACTTCAAATAATAGGTAACTTAAAAGAATAATAGCTATTATCTTGGGAATCGTCGATATTGGGAAAGTCCATAAAATTTAGGAACATTAGAGTTTTCATTAAAATAGACTTCGTTTGGTAGTATCGTTTCCATTTTTTTTTTTTACAATAAACTCTTGCTTTGCCCAATAGAAACACAAACACTGCTTGAAAGAGTTGGAACTTCTTTTTTCTAACTTGCAATTATAGAACTAATTTTTTCTAATTAATTTCCCCTTTACATTTTGAAAATTCTTTCAATACAATGAAAAAAATCCAAAAGGGTTTCTATTTAATGATGAAATTAAAATAAAATGGATAAATAGAAAAGGCTTTTTGGATTTTTTAAAAATTTCTAGAATGAAAGTCTTTATGCTCTTATTAATAAGATTTACTAACCTTATGATTTTGGAGAAGATAGGTGGAAGTTGTAAGTCCTATTGTAAGAATACTCCACTTTTCATAATTTTCCTAATAGAATATGAGGATTCTATTAGGAAAATTATGAAAAGTTCATTGATAGGAAAAGAATACTTAGCACACAGTATACCAAACAAAACTTTTTTTTTCTTGTATATATAAGATAAGAGGGGTTTTTTGTTCTAAGAATATTGTACCGAGTAATTCGACACATAAAAGTACATTCAAAGAAGAATCCAAATTATTAAATAATTGGAATTCTTTTTTGATAAGTCAATTCATATTATTCCAAAATCTTATTATTTGTTTGTTGCCCAGAAAAACCCTTTGGTTTTGGATGCTCATTACCGCTCGAAAATGATCTTGATTTTACTAAAGAATAAGATTGTACTATGGAAAAATAAGTCTTTTTCTTCCAAATATTTTTACGAATACGCTTTTTTGACATTGAAGTACGTTTTTTTGGAACTGCCATTCAAAAAGGAAATTACTTTTTTCTAGTTGTATGTGAAAGACATCTATTGCTGCAAATCAATCCTTCTTTCTTCTTTTTATTAGTATTTATACTTAGATACTGAAAGATACTTAAATTTTGAATTATTTTTTACTTCATTTTGTCTAATGCGGATAAGACAACAAGAATTTTTTAACATTTTTTCTTTATATATTTTATACTTTTTTTTTAATAATATAGAATATATAGAAGGGTTTCTCATTTAAATCTATTTATATCTATTTATATATCAAGTATACTCCATATATAGATATATGGTATGGAAGCCTATCCCCCATATAAGATAAGACGGGGGGATAAAAAGAAGGGAAAATGAAAATAGTTAATTAAGTTCAGAATGGTATTCCATAAAGGAAAGGAATTCCAATCAAAACAAAAAATACTGAGTCTCTTAAACAAGACATTCTAAAACTTAGGTAATTTATAGTCATTAGAATTTTAGTTCTATATGAAGTAAGGACTATTCGATAATTTCTTATAAACATAGGTTTTCATTGGAATTCACTCAATCAGTTAATTATGGAACAAGAGAGCTGTTTCATCTTTGTTTTAAAGAAATATAAAAATGAATTATGAATAGAAAGTAAAATGATTCCACTTTTTTTTTTTTATTTTTATAAATATCTTTATTTAGTTAATAAAATAACTTCGTTACCTAGTTATTTTATTAACTTTTTTAATTTAACCAACTAAACCCATTCTTAATTTTTAATTATTTCAATGAGATAAATTTTGGAAAAATTAAGAATTTCAGTATTTTTTCTTATTCTTTTTATTTATTCTTTCAGAAAGAGATAAGAATTGGTTTGGTGAATCGGAAACAATTTTATAGAAAAATTGAAGTAAAAATTGAAGTAAAAATTGCAATTTCTTTTCTTATGGAACATACATATCAATATGCATGGGTAATCCCTCTTCTCCCACTTCCAGTTATTATGTCAATGGGATTTGGCCTTATTCTTATTCCGACAGCAACAAAAAATCTTCGTCGCATATGGGCTTTTCCTAGTGTTTTACTCTTAAGTATAGCTATGGTATTCTCAGTTCAACTGTCTATTCAACAAATAAATGGAAGTTCGATCTATCAATATCTATGGTCTTGGACCGTCAATAATGATTTTTCTTTAGAATTTGGATACTTGATTGACCCACTTACTTCTATTATGTTAATACTAATTACTACTGTAGGAATCCTGGTTCTTATTTATAGTGATGGTTATATGTCTCACGATGAAGGATATTTGAGATTTTTTGTTTATATAAGTTTTTTCAATACTTCCATGTTGGGATTGGTTACTAGCTCCAATTTGATACAAATTTATTTTTTTTGGGAACTCGTGGGAATGTGTTCTTATTTATTGATAGGCTTTTGGTTTACACGACCAATCGCAGCGAGTGCTTGTCAAAAAGCTTTTGTAACTAATCGTGTAGGGGATTTTGGTCTATTATTAGGAATTTTAGGTTTTTTTTGGATAACAGGTAGTTTAGAGTTTAGGGATTTGTTCAAAATAGCTAATAACTGGATTCCTAATAATGGAATTAACTCTTTACTTACTACTTTGTGTGCTTTTTTATTATTCCTTGGTGCAGTTGCGAAATCCGCACAATTCCCTCTTCACGTATGGTTACCCGATGCTATGGAAGGGCCCACTCCTATTTCGGCTCTTATACACGCAGCAACTATGGTTGCTGCGGGAATTTTTCTTCTAGCTCGACTTCTTCCTCTTTTCATATCTTTACCTTTGATAATGAGTTTTATTTCTTTAGTAGGTACAATAACACTATTCTTAGGAGCTACTTTAGCTCTTGCTCAGAGAGATATTAAAAGAAGCTTAGCCTATTCTACAATGTCTCAATTGGGTTATATGATGTTAGCTCTAGGTATAGGTTCTTATCAAGCTGCTTTATTCCATTTGATCACTCATGCTTATTCAAAAGCTTTATTGTTCTTGGGATCCGGATCCGTTATTCATTCAATGGAACCTCTTGTTGGATATTCACCAGATAAAAGTCAAAATATGGTTCTTATGGGCGGTTTAAGAAAATACATTCCAATCACAAGAACTACTTTTTTATGGGGTACACTTTCTCTTTGTGGTATTCCACCTCTTGCTTGCTTCTGGTCCAAAGATGAAATCCTTAGTAATAGTTGGTTGTATTCGCCCTTTTTTGGAATAATAGCCTCCTTTACTGCAGGATTAACTGCCTTTTATATGTTTCGGATATATTTACTTACATTTGATGGGTATTTGCGTGTTCATTTTCAAAATTACAGTAGCACTAAAGAGAGTTCCTTGTATTCAATATCCTTATGGGGAAAAAGGATACCCAAAGGAGTGAATAGGGATTTCGTTTTATCAACAACGAAGAGTGGAGTTTCTTTTTTTTCACAAAATATACCAAAAATTCAAGGTAATACAAGAAATAGGATAGGATCCTTTACTACGTCTTTTGGGGCTAAAAAAACTTTTGCCTATCCGCATGAAACGGGAAATACTATGTTATTTCCTCTTCTTATATTACTACTTTTCACTTTGTTCATTGGATTCATAGGAATCTCTTTTGATAATGGAGGAATTGGTAATGGAATAGCAGAGTTAACCATATTATCAAAGTGGTTAACTCCCTCAATAAACTTTACCCAGGAAAGTTCTAATTCTTTTGTAAATTCATATGAATTTATTACTAATGCAATTTCTTCTGTAAGTCTAGCTATCTTTGGTTTATTCATAGCATATATCTTCTATGGATCCGCTTATTCTTTTTTTCAGAATTTGGATTTAATAAACTCTTTTTACAAAGGAAATCCTAAAAAAGAATTTTTAGATCAAGTAAAAAAAAATATATACAGTTGGTCATATAATCGTGGTTATATAGATATTTTCTATACTAGGGTCTTTACCCTCGGTATAAGAGGGTTAACCGAACTCACGGAGTTTTTTGATAAGGGTGTTATTGATGGAATTACCAATGGAGTGGGTCTTGCTAGTTTTTGTATAGGAGAGGAAATTAAATATGTAGGGGGAGGTCGAATCTCGTCTTATTTATTCTTTTTTTTATGTTATGTATCTGTGTTTTTATTCTTTTTTCTTTCTTAAGTTAAGGAATTTACAACAAGTCTCTTGCAAAAATAACTATCCTATCCCCTTTCTACAATCTCTCTATATCCTTGTTACATAAGGTAAGTATTGTATAATAGTTCGGTTTTCCGCGATTTTTTCCATTCCTCTGTGTAAATACCCTAATATGGGTTCACAATCAATAACATCCTCACCATCGAGAGTAACGATCAGTCGAAGAACACCATGCATTGATGGGTGTTGAGGGCCCATATTGACTATCATGAGATCTTTTCTTGTAAGCGGTAGACTCATATCCTTTCTTCCTTAATTCATTATTCCATGAAAATGGATTATTCCATGAATTCCTCAAAGCGAGGCTCATCAAAATGAAAAATCTAAGACTACTATAAGACTACTAAAAAAATAATAAAACAAGAAAAAAATTTGAACGATTAAATTACTGCTCCCGAATATTCAACTGACCGATTAATTTCTTATAACGTACTCTATTTTTCTTTGCCAAATAAGCCAGCAAACGTCGACGTTTTCCCAAAAGTCTTCGTAGACCTCTTTCCGATGAAAAATCTTTTTTGTGTAATTCCAAATGTGAAGCAAGTCTCCGTATCTTATTGGTGAAACTGAATACTTGAAATTCAACAGAACCCCTGTTTTCTTCTTTTTCTTCTTTAACCATAAATCCAAAAATTTTTCTACCTCCTTTCTTTTTCATGTATTTTTCTGATCAGGAAAAATACAAAATTATGTCAGTTATTTTGAAGTTATTCTAATCTCGTACACACACAAATTTGCAATTATTCATCTACTACTGGAATTTGGATTTATTTTATCGATGCAAATTGGATTTGGATAGAAGGGTACATTCTTTCTAATATTTTAGATAGAAGAAATGTTTCTTCTATCTAAAATATTAGAAAGAATTTTGCTGATTTATTTATTGCTATATGCAATTTATGGAATTGATACACCATTTAATTGATATCATTTAGCAAAATGAAACACAGCATATGCATCCATCTTTTGGCTCGAGAATTTCACGGGATAGAGATATGGTATAAGAAATAGACTATTAAGTAACTCTAAATGAATTGTGGATACATCTGTATCCTTAACATACTGAAACGATTGTCATTATTCGTATCAAACCAATAGCGATTCATACAAGCTAAATCTTCTAATCAATGGTGGGCCAATAATGAATTTTTTTGCATATGTATTAAGACGCTTGGCCTGATTTCGAAATTGTCCAGAGTTTTATATGTTGTTTTCATTGCAAAATGATGGGTCTCCTTCCATAACTTTCCAATTACGAGTACGAGAATTGAAAGACATGAAAATTCTCAATTCTCTACGGCGTCTAGTAGATAGAAACAAGAAAATCAGAAGAATCTTTCTCTCTATTCACTATCATTCCGCGTCTTCGACTTCTATTAGTTTCTTTTCTTCTTTAATGCAATAGCTATAGTTTGATATAAGAATCCATTTCTCAAAGTAATGGAAACCATTCTCTTATAGGAAATGGTTCGAAAATCGCTATTCCACCTTTTAGGTATCGTGAAAAGTGATACCTGTGAAGATCGTGCATTTCAGTCAAATTCAGATCCGTTTTTCGAGTCCATGATATAATATAACCAAATTGGATAGATCTTCCACCTGTTTAGCTAAGAAAGAATAGATACAGAGGTGGATAATAGATCGATATGAAGATCATGAGCTGCCCCATAATGAAATCGCCAGTAGTCGCGAATATCTCCTTCTTCCCTAATCCAAGATTGGAGAAAGAAGATCTAAGAGGGACCTATGGAGAATGTAGTCAGAAATCCATAATAGAGTCCGACCACAACGACCGAATTAATTATCCTCATCGAGAAACTTAGACTACTAAATAGAAAAGATTTGAAAATCATGGCATGGGTCTCCTTTTTTTCTTTCTTTAGAGTTTTCTATATGCACAATTTCTCGATGTTTCGATGAGAATTTCTTGACTTTCCATATATAGAAAGAGATAGACTATAAATGACATCTCTTATGTCAATAAGACCAAAGGGATGGATATTAAATGATAGGAAGTGCTAGGAAGTGAAATAGAATGAAATAGAGCCACTTTGGGCTTCCCTATGAAATGAGGCATGGAACGGAGCCACTACGAAGAAATTATGGGAGTTACGAAAGAAGCTTCGGACTCATATTGTTCATGGGTTGAGAGCGGGAGTTGAACTCTAGGAGGTCGAATCCCCCCTTGTTCCTCAGTAGCTCAGTGGTAGAGCGGTCGGCTGTTAACTGACTGGTCGTAGGTTCGAATCCTACTTGGGGAGATTTTATTCATTCTTTAATGTAAGAATTTTAATGTAAGA
>NW_028260368.1:10458119-10473119 GCF_056163025.1 Triticum urartu | reverse complement strand
ACAATTTCGAAATCAGGCCAAGCGTCTTAATACATATGCAAAAAAATTCATTATTGGCCCACCATTGATTAGAAGATTTAGCTTGTATGAATCGCTATTGGTTTGATACGAATAATGACAATCGTTTCAGTATGTTAAGGATACAGATGTATCCACAATTCATTTAGAGTTACTTAATAGTCTATTTCTTATACCATATCTCTATCCCGTGAAATTCTCGAGCCAAAAGATGGATGCATATGCTGTGTTTCATTTTGCTAAATGATATCAATTAAATGGTGTATCAATTCCATAAATTGCATATAGCAATAAATAAATCAGCAAAATTCTTTCTAATATTTTAGATAGAAGAAACATTTCTTCTATCTAAAATATTAGAAAGAATGTACCCTTCTATCCAAATCCAATTTGCATCGATAAAATAAATCCAAATTCCAGTAGTAGATGAATAATTGCAAATTTGTGTGTGTACGAGATTAGAATAACTTCAAAATAACTGACATAATTTTGTATTTTTCCTGATCAGAAAAATACATGAAAAAGAAAGGAGGTAGAAAAATTTTTGGATTTATGGTTAAAGAAGAAAAAGAAGAAAACAGGGGTTCTGTTGAATTTCAAGTATTCAGTTTCACCAATAAGATACGGAGACTTGCTTCACATTTGGAATTACACAAAAAAGATTTTTCATCGGAAAGAGGTCTACGAAGACTTTTGGGAAAACGTCGACGTTTGCTGGCTTATTTGGCAAAGAAAAATAGAGTACGTTATAAGAAATTAATCGGTCAGTTGAATATTCGGGAGCAGTAATTTAATCGTTCAAATTTTTTTCTTGTTTTATTATTTTTTTAGTAGTCTTATAGTAGTCTTAGATTTTTCATTTTGATGAGCCTCGCTTTGAGGAATTCATGGAATAATCCATTTTCATGGAATAATGAATTAAGGAAGAAAGGATATGAGTCTACCGCTTACAAGAAAAGATCTCATGATAGTCAATATGGGCCCTCAACACCCATCAATGCATGGTGTTCTTCGACTGATCGTTACTCTCGATGGTGAGGATGTTATTGATTGTGAACCCATATTAGGGTATTTACACAGAGGAATGGAAAAAATCGCGGAAAACCGAACTATTATACAATACTTACCTTATGTAACAAGGATATAGAGAGATTGTAGAAAGGGGATAGGATAGTTATTTTTGCAAGAGACTTGTTGTAAATTCCTTAACTTAAGAAAGAAAAAAGAATAAAAACACAGATACATAACATAAAAAAAAGAATAAATAAGACGAGATTCGACCTCCCCCTACATATTTAATTTCCTCTCCTATACAAAAACTAGCAAGACCCACTCCATTGGTAATTCCATCAATAACACCCTTATCAAAAAACTCCGTGAGTTCGGTTAACCCTCTTATACCGAGGGTAAAGACCCTAGTATAGAAAATATCTATATAACCACGATTATATGACCAACTGTATATATTTTTTTTTACTTGATCTAAAAATTCTTTTTTAGGATTTCCTTTGTAAAAAGAGTTTATTAAATCCAAATTCTGAAAAAAAGAATAAGCGGATCCATAGAAGATATATGCTATGAATAAACCAAAGATAGCTAGACTTACAGAAGAAATTGCATTAGTAATAAATTCATATGAATTTACAAAAGAATTAGAACTTTCCTGGGTAAAGTTTATTGAGGGAGTTAACCACTTTGATAATATGGTTAACTCTGCTATTCCATTACCAATTCCTCCATTATCAAAAGAGATTCCTATGAATCCAATGAACAAAGTGAAAAGTAGTAATATAAGAAGAGGAAATAACATAGTATTTCCCGTTTCATGCGGATAGGCAAAAGTTTTTTTAGCCCCAAAAGACGTAGTAAAGGATCCTATCCTATTTCTTGTATTACCTTGAATTTTTGGTATATTTTGTGAAAAAAAAGAAACTCCACTCTTCGTTGTTGATAAAACGAAATCCCTATTCACTCCTTTGGGTATCCTTTTTCCCCATAAGGATATTGAATACAAGGAACTCTCTTTAGTGCTACTGTAATTTTGAAAATGAACACGCAAATACCCATCAAATGTAAGTAAATATATCCGAAACATATAAAAGGCAGTTAATCCTGCAGTAAAGGAGGCTATTATTCCAAAAAAGGGCGAATACAACCAACTATTACTAAGGATTTCATCTTTGGACCAGAAGCAAGCAAGAGGTGGAATACCACAAAGAGAAAGTGTACCCCATAAAAAAGTAGTTCTTGTGATTGGAATGTATTTTCTTAAACCGCCCATAAGAACCATATTTTGACTTTTATCTGGTGAATATCCAACAAGAGGTTCCATTGAATGAATAACGGATCCGGATCCCAAGAACAATAAAGCTTTTGAATAAGCATGAGTGATCAAATGGAATAAAGCAGCTTGATAAGAACCTATACCTAGAGCTAACATCATATAACCCAATTGAGACATTGTAGAATAGGCTAAGCTTCTTTTAATATCTCTCTGAGCAAGAGCTAAAGTAGCTCCTAAGAATAGTGTTATTGTACCTACTAAAGAAATAAAACTCATTATCAAAGGTAAAGATATGAAAAGAGGAAGAAGTCGAGCTAGAAGAAAAATTCCCGCAGCAACCATAGTTGCTGCGTGTATAAGAGCCGAAATAGGAGTGGGCCCTTCCATAGCATCGGGTAACCATACGTGAAGAGGGAATTGTGCGGATTTCGCAACTGCACCAAGGAATAATAAAAAAGCACACAAAGTAGTAAGTAAAGAGTTAATTCCATTATTAGGAATCCAGTTATTAGCTATTTTGAACAAATCCCTAAACTCTAAACTACCTGTTATCCAAAAAAAACCTAAAATTCCTAATAATAGACCAAAATCCCCTACACGATTAGTTACAAAAGCTTTTTGACAAGCACTCGCTGCGATTGGTCGTGTAAACCAAAAGCCTATCAATAAATAAGAACACATTCCCACGAGTTCCCAAAAAAAATAAATTTGTATCAAATTGGAGCTAGTAACCAATCCCAACATGGAAGTATTGAAAAAACTTATATAAACAAAAAATCTCAAATATCCTTCATCGTGAGACATATAACCATCACTATAAATAAGAACCAGGATTCCTACAGTAGTAATTAGTATTAACATAATAGAAGTAAGTGGGTCAATCAAGTATCCAAATTCTAAAGAAAAATCATTATTGACGGTCCAAGACCATAGATATTGATAGATCGAACTTCCATTTATTTGTTGAATAGACAGTTGAACTGAGAATACCATAGCTATACTTAAGAGTAAAACACTAGGAAAAGCCCATATGCGACGAAGATTTTTTGTTGCTGTCGGAATAAGAATAAGGCCAAATCCCATTGACATAATAACTGGAAGTGGGAGAAGAGGGATTACCCATGCATATTGATATGTATGTTCCATAAGAAAAGAAATTGCAATTTTTACTTCAATTTTTACTTCAATTTTTCTATAAAATTGTTTCCGATTCACCAAACCAATTCTTATCTCTTTCTGAAAGAATAAATAAAAAGAATAAGAAAAAATACTGAAATTCTTAATTTTTCCAAAATTTATCTCATTGAAATAATTAAAAATTAAGAATGGGTTTAGTTGGTTAAATTAAAAAAGTTAATAAAATAACTAGGTAACGAAGTTATTTTATTAACTAAATAAAGATATTTATAAAAATAAAAAAAAAAAAGTGGAATCATTTTACTTTCTATTCATAATTCATTTTTATATTTCTTTAAAACAAAGATGAAACAGCTCTCTTGTTCCATAATTAACTGATTGAGTGAATTCCAATGAAAACCTATGTTTATAAGAAATTATCGAATAGTCCTTACTTCATATAGAACTAAAATTCTAATGACTATAAATTACCTAAGTTTTAGAATGTCTTGTTTAAGAGACTCAGTATTTTTTGTTTTGATTGGAATTCCTTTCCTTTATGGAATACCATTCTGAACTTAATTAACTATTTTCATTTTCCCTTCTTTTTATCCCCCCGTCTTATCTTATATGGGGGATAGGCTTCCATACCATATATCTATATATGGAGTATACTTGATATATAAATAGATATAAATAGATTTAAATGAGAAACCCTTCTATATATTCTATATTATTAAAAAAAAAGTATAAAATATATAAAGAAAAAATGTTAAAAAATTCTTGTTGTCTTATCCGCATTAGACAAAATGAAGTAAAAAATAATTCAAAATTTAAGTATCTTTCAGTATCTAAGTATAAATACTAATAAAAAGAAGAAAGAAGGATTGATTTGCAGCAATAGATGTCTTTCACATACAACTAGAAAAAAGTAATTTCCTTTTTGAATGGCAGTTCCAAAAAAACGTACTTCAATGTCAAAAAAGCGTATTCGTAAAAATATTTGGAAGAAAAAGACTTATTTTTCCATAGTACAATCTTATTCTTTAGTAAAATCAAGATCATTTTCGAGCGGTAATGAGCATCCAAAACCAAAGGGTTTTTCTGGGCAACAAACAAATAATAAGATTTTGGAATAATATGAATTGACTTATCAAAAAAGAATTCCAATTATTTAATAATTTGGATTCTTCTTTGAATGTACTTTTATGTGTCGAATTACTCGGTACAATATTCTTAGAACAAAAAACCCCTCTTATCTTATATATACAAGAAAAAAAAAGTTTTGTTTGGTATACTGTGTGCTAAGTATTCTTTTCCTATCAATGAACTTTTCATAATTTTCCTAATAGAATCCTCATATTCTATTAGGAAAATTATGAAAAGTGGAGTATTCTTACAATAGGACTTACAACTTCCACCTATCTTCTCCAAAATCATAAGGTTAGTAAATCTTATTAATAAGAGCATAAAGACTTTCATTCTAGAAATTTTTAAAAAATCCAAAAAGCCTTTTCTATTTATCCATTTTATTTTAATTTCATCATTAAATAGAAACCCTTTTGGATTTTTTTCATTGTATTGAAAGAATTTTCAAAATGTAAAGGGGAAATTAATTAGAAAAAATTAGTTCTATAATTGCAAGTTAGAAAAAAGAAGTTCCAACTCTTTCAAGCAGTGTTTGTGTTTCTATTGGGCAAAGCAAGAGTTTATTGTAAAAAAAAAAAATGGAAACGATACTACCAAACGAAGTCTATTTTAATGAAAACTCTAATGTTCCTAAATTTTATGGACTTTCCCAATATCGACGATTCCCAAGATAATAGCTATTATTCTTTTAAGTTACCTATTATTTGAAGTTAGCCGCCATGGTGAAATTGGTAGACACGCTGCTCTTAGGAAGCAGTGCTCAAGCATCTCGGTTCGAATCCGAGTGGCGGCATTCTTGAAAAAGAATACAATAGATTAGAAATCAATTCGAAATTTACAATTTTGTAATGGGACCTTCCCCTTATGCTATTTGCAACTTTAGAACATATACTAACTCATATCTCTTTCTCAACGATTTCAATTGTGATTACGATTCATTTTATAACCTTATTAGTTCGTGAACTTGGAGGATTACGCGATTCGTCAGAAAAAGGAATGATAGTTACTTTTTTCTCTATAACAGGATTCTTAGTTTCTCGTTGGGCTTCCTCGGGACATTTTCCATTAAGTAATTTATATGAGTCATTGATCTTCCTTTCATGGGCCCTGTATATTCTTCATACCATTCCTAAAATACAGAACTCTAAAAATGATTTAAGCACAATAACTACGCCAAGTACTATTTTAACGCAAGGCTTTGCCACATCGGGTCTTTTAACTGAAATGCATCAATCCACGATACTAGTACCTGCTCTACAATCTCAGTGGTTAATGATGCATGTCAGTATGATGTTATTAAGCTATGCAACTCTTTTGTGCGGATCCTTATTATCTGCCGCTATTCTAATCATTAGATTTCGAAATAATTTCCATTTCTTTTCTAAAAAGAAAAAAAATGTTTTAAATAAAACATTTTTCTTTAGTGATATTAAATATTTTTTATGCAAAAAGAAGTGCTTTAAAAAGAACCTCTGTCCCTTCATTTCCAAATTATTACAAATATCAATTAACGGAGCGTTTGGATTCTTGGAGTTATCGTGTCATTAGCCTAGGATTTACCCTTTTAACCGTAGGTATTCTTTGTGGAGCAGTATGGGCTAATGAGGCCTGGGGATCCTATTGGAATTGGGATCCTAAGGAAACTTGGGCATTTATTACTTGGACCATATTCGCAATTTATTTACATAGTAGAACAAATCCAAATTGGAAGGGTACGAATTCTGCACTTATAGCTTTGATAGGATTTCTTATAATTTGGATTTGTTATTTTGGTATAAATCTATTAGGAATAGGCTTACATAGTTATGGTTCGTTTACATTAACACCTAAATGATTACATAAAATAAAACCTTCATGAAATGAAGGTTTTTACTTTTATGTTTTATTTGAGAACCCCTTGAACGCCTTATCAAAGGGTTCTCAAAAATTCGAGATAGATCTAATTATACTTTTTTACTTATTTCTGCATTATATACTTTTTTACTTATTTCTGCATTAATAGAGCAGACGAGTAAAAAAAAGCAAACCTATTTAGGATAATAATTGGATAAGAGAGCCTCTACCCTGTCAACGGATAGGGAGAGAACAAAATCTGGATAAATACCAATTCCTATTACTGGTAAAAAGATACAGATTAAAATAAAGAGTTCTCGTGGTCCAGAATCCACAAAATTTGCGTTTGGAACATTAAATAGCTTGTATCCATAGAACATCTGGCGTAACATAGATAATAAATAAATAGGAGTTAATATCATTCCAATTGCCATTACAAAAGTAATTAGTGTTTTTGGCATTAACAGAAATTTTGGACTAGTAATTAGTCCAAAAAATACTACTAATTCTGCGACAAAACCACTCATTCCTGGTAAGGCAAGAGAAGCCATTGAAAAGCTACTAAACATGGTAAAAATTTTAGGCATTGGGATAGATATTCCCCCCAGTTCTTCGAGATAAACAAGACGCATTCTATCAGAAGCGGTTCCTGCCAAGAAAAAAAGTGTAGCACCAATAAATCCATGGGATAATATTTGTAAAATAGCTCCATTGAGTCCAATGTTGGTTATGGAACCAATTCCTATAATTATGAAACCCATGTGAGATACAGAGGAATAAGCTATTCTTTTTTTGAAATTTCGTTGACCAAGAGAAGTTGAAGCTGCATAGATTATTTGGATCGCTCCTATTATTACTAACCAGGGCGAAAATAGATAATGAGCATGAGGTAACAATTCCATGTTGATCCGAATCAATCCATATGCTCCCATCTTTAATAATATTCCCGCTAAAAGCATACATGTACTATAATGTGCTTCCCCATGGGTATCTGGTAACCACGTATGTAGGGGTATAATCGGCAATTTGACAGCATAAGCAATAAGGAAGCCAAAATATAAAAGTATTTCCAAGGTTGCAGGGTATGATTGATTAATTAATCTTTCCAAATCTAATCCTGGTTCGTTGGAACCATATAAGCCCATACCCAGAACTCCGATTAAGAAAAAAATGGAACCGCCTGCAGTATACAAAATAAACTTTGTAGCTGAATATAGACGCCTCTTCCCCCCCCACATGGATAAAAGTAAGTAAACAGGAATTAATTCTAACTCCCACATGATAAAAAAAAGTAAAAGGTCTCGCGAAGAAAATAATCCTATTTGACCACTATACATTGCGAGCATCAGGAAATAGAATAATCGCGAATTCCGTGTAATTGGCCAAGCTGCTAAAGTAGCTAAAGTAGTGATAAATCCTGTCAATAAAATAGATCCTAATGAAAGTCCATCGATTCCCAATCTCCAGTGGAAATCGAAGACATCTATCCATTTATAATCCTCCTTTAATTGGATTAAGGGATCCTCCAGTTGGAAATGATAACAGAACGCATAAGTCATTAGAAGGAATTCTAATAAACAAATAGATATAGTATACCACCTAACGACTTTGTTTCCCTTATGAGGTAAAAAGAAAATTAATGAACCTGCAAATATCGGCAAAACAACAAGTATTGTTAACCAAGGAAAATAACTCATGATAAAGTGATAAAGACAAGATACGTTTTGACCAGAAAAGCCCGTGCTCGATTATTTCGAGCACAGGCTTCTTCGGTAAAGAGGAATCAGACGATTCGAGTGAAGTTTTTTGTAACGTATCAATAAGATAGAGCCATGCTACGTGTTGTTTCAGGCCCTAAATAAACGCGGACACTTAAAAAATCTGTCGGGCAGGCAGATTCACATCTCTTACAACCCACACAATCTTCGGTTCTCGGCGCGGAAGCAATTTGCTTGGCTTTACATCCATCCCAGGGTATCATTTCTAATACATCTGTTGGACAAGCTCGTACACATTGAGTGCATCCTATACATGTATCGTAAATTTTTACGGAATGTGACATTGGATCTATAAATTTTTCTTTTCAACATAAAATTTTTCGATCTGGTAAAAATGAAATTAGTACTATAATGAGTCATATGTATTGTAGACACCAGACGAAGCAATGGTTTATCCAAACTTCAAAAAAAAAAATCTATTTTTTAATCTGTTTGTGAGAAAGCGTGAAGAGAGCCAAGAGACTTTAATTTTGGATTTCAACAATAAATAAGAAATAAGAAAGAATTTTACGAATTGTACAGACGAATTCGAATTAGCCAATAAATTGGCTATCGTCTTTTCAATATAAATTATTGCAATATTCAAATTGCAATATCAATGAATTACAAATACAAAAATTCATTTAAGTGAAAAAGAATACTATGCAATAATCTACTAAAAAAAATGGATATTCTCAAATAATACTAAGAAAATAGTATTGATTTCTATTTATTTTAATATGTGCGCCTTTGTTTAGAGGATTCTATGTCTAATTATTCAAAAGTCTAATTATTCAATAAATTAGATTGATTGATACGAGTGGATTTCCTATTACGATGGATGGAAGAAAGAATGGATAGTCCAATAGCGGCTTCAGCAGCTGCAAGGGCTATAACAAAAATTGCGAAAATATCTCCTTTTAATTGGCGACTATCAAATAGATCAGAAAATGTTACGAGATTTAGATTAATTGAATTCAGTATAAGTTCAAGACATATTAGAGCTCTAACCATGTTTCGGCTTGTGATCAATCCATAGATACCAATCGAAAATAAATAGACACTCAAAAAAAGTACATGCTCAAACATCATTAACTAACTCCTTATCAATCTCGATTCATTTCAATATGAGGGCAAGAATTGAACCGATTCAATTAATTACAATAGAACAATTACACAACAAAAGAAAAAAAAAAAAAAAAAAAAGGAGGTATTTGTTGGCAGTAGATGGATTTTACTAAATCAAAATTGTGATTCTTTAGTTATTTATTTTAGATTTGCAATTCTTATAATTTGTACTTTTTCTAAGTTTTCTTATTGCCGAGCCATAGTAATTGCACCTATTAAAGAAACTAGAAGAATTATGGAAATGAGTTCAAACGGAAGATAAAAATCGGTTGCTAAATGAATTCCAATTTGTTGAACATTATTTATGAGACCCTGTTCTACTATTTGGTTTGATCTTGTAGTCCAAAGAATTCCATACCACGACGTATCTGGGATAGTAGTCATTAGTGAAAAAACAATAGTTATACAAACGAGTGAAGTGAACCCATCTCCAATAGTCCAATAATTCTTATCTTTAGACCATTCTGAGCCATTTACGAACATTACAGCGAATATGATCAAGACATTTATGGCTCCCACATAAATAAGAAGTTGTGCGACAGCTACAAAGTAGGAATTTAATAAAAAATAGAATAAGGATATACAAACAAGAACTAATCCCAGCGAAAAGGCAGAATAAATGGGGTTGGTAAGTAATACTACTCCTAGACCCCCTAGTAGAAGAACAAATCCCCCAAATAGCATAAGAATCTCATGTATTGGTCCAGGTAAATCCATTATGGATAAAAAGAAATTAATAGTATAAAATTTTTCATGAACTGACTAAAACTAAAGGATTCAAGGAAGGAAAAAAGGATTAGGGTATTTTTTTGTGTATAAACTTATAGTTATAAATTATATTATATCACGAAAATCTAGTCTGATTTAAAATAAGAAATAATTTCCAATAAGCAGTAGTTTTTCGTTTTTCTTTATAGTTTAATTTTAAAGTTTAATAAAGAATTATTAGATTTTTATAACAGAAAGACAAAATCAAAGTTTAGTAATCAGTAATCGTTCTTGAATTCGAAGATTTTTCTTTGTTTATTTTACTTTCAGACGAATTCCTAATTGTTTGAATTGTGTAATCTCCCATTATGGAGATTGGTAACCGACTTAAAGCAATTTGATTGTAATTCAATTCATGACGATCATAGGTAGAAAGTTCATATTCTTCAGTCATTGATAAACAGCTTGTTGGACAGTACTCAACACAATTGCCACAAAATATACAAACTCCGAAATCAATACTATAATTAAGCAATTGTTTTCTTTTAATATCCTTTTCAAATCTCCAATCCACAACGGGTAAATCTATCGGACATACGCGAACACATACTTCACAAGCAATACATTTATCAAATTCAAAGTGGATTCGCCCTCGGAAACGCTCTGGTGTAATTGATTTTTCATAAGGGTAGTGAATCGTTATAGGTAAACGATTTGTGTGGGATAAGGTAGTTATGAAACTTTGACCTATGTACCTTGTAGCACGTATTGTTTGTTGACCATAACTCATGAACCCAGTTACCATAGGGAACATATTCATTCTAAATATCTATGAAAAAGATATGTTTCTTTCTCTTGTTTGAGAGAGCTTTTGTGTTGAAAATATTCTTACTATTATTGTATTATCTTATTTATAGTGAAACAAGTTGAGAAGAGGTTGTTAATAAGAGATTGCCCAGGGAAATAGGTAAAAGAAATTTCCATCCAAGATTTAATAACTGATCCATTCTCATCCTCGGTAAAGTCCATCTTATTGTGATAGAAATGAAGAGAAATAAATAAGCTTTAGTTAATGTAATAAATATACCCATTGTCATTTCCAAAATTCCAACTGCTTTATTCATTTGGAAAAAATCAAAAAAGGATATATAGGGAATAGATAAATTCCACCCGCCCAAGTAGAGAACTGTTACAAATAAAGAAGAAACTAATAAATTTAGGTAAGAAACAAGATAAAATAAACCATATTTGATACCGGAATATTCAGTTTGGTAACCTGCTACTAATTCTTCCTCCGCTTCTGGTAAATCAAAGGGTAATCTTTCACATTCTGCCAAAGAAGAAATTAAAAAAACCAGAAAACCTATAGGCTGACGCCAAATATTCCATCCAAAAAAACCGTATTTTGACTGTGCTTCAACTATATCAACTGTACTTGAACTGTTAGATAATCATAGTCGGTGATAACATCACAGTTCCCACCGCTATTTCAAAACCGTACATGAAACCTTAGCTTCATACGGCTTCTCTATGATCAGAAAAAGGAAAGGACTGTTTTGTTCCTAGCCCCGGGGGCGTAGATAGAATTAGATAAAATAAAATAGATTTGAAAGTCCTAAATTAGACCAAAGGAATTCCGTCTGCTAGAATAAGAAAAAGCGCTTCCGAATTGATCTCATCCTTTATAATATAATGAAAATTTTTCTTTGTTCAGTAATAACTTAATCTTGGAATAAAACACTTGTTACTTGTTATAGGAATTCAATTAATAAATGGAAAGAGTTGGGTATTAGTTCATGAGCAATTCTGCATGAATATGGATAGAGGAAGGAAATAATGAAAATTTTTTCTAGTGCACTCCATATCTTTTTTACTATTCTTCTTTCCCCAGGGAGGGGGTATTTAAAAAGAAAAAATGGATAAAGGGTTAATTCGTTCTTGATAGCCATTTCCTTAACAAGTGAATGGGAACATACTCTGGATCGGAATCCGAAGAAAGTACTACTTGATAATTTCTACAAATTGCAAGTCCTTATTATGATTCCTTTTATGGGCAAAAATCTCTAATGTTTTAGATTTTCCATTACTAATCCTTTATGTACTTTAGTGTTCCTAACCCTTCACTAACTTTTGGTGGATTCTTCTTATGGATTATTAAGTTATAGTAATAACTAGGAGTATTCTAGTAATGGAATTCCATATCGTGAATCCTTTATTCTTGGCCGCTTCAAGATATGATGACTAATTAAAAAATATCAACCTTGGGATAAAGAGTTTACACTGCTTATGTTTACTTCCACTTTTTTCTTGTACGTAGGAAATGAGATTTTTTCTTTTTACTACAAATTTATAAGCTGTTTTGTTTCACTCATATAGCTATCTAGTTTAACTTACCAACCCAAATACTAAATAAGAAAAGGAATATAAATAGTTAATGGATTTTATAGGAAAAAGATCTATTTTAACGAATCACACGTAGAGATATTGCTAGCACACAAAAAGTTAATGGTATTTCATAACTAATGGATTGAGCAGCAGCTCGTAGACCGCCTGAAAAAGAATATTTATTATTTGAGCTATATCCTGCCATAAGAAGACCAATAGGAGCTATACTTGAAATGGCAATCCATAAAAAAACACCAATACTAAGATCGGCTAAAACAAAATGATATCCCAAAGGGATAACTAAAAAACTTAATAAAACTGATATGACTGCTATAGAGGGTCCAATGCTAAATAAAGAAATATCTCCTCGGGATGGCAGAATATCTTCTTTAAAAAGTAGCTTAGTCCCATCTGCTATAGCTTGAAGCAGGCCCAGGGGGCCAGCATATTCAGGACCAATACGTTGTTGTATCGACGCAGATATTTCTCTTTCTAACCACACAATTACGAGTACCTCTATTGTTATTCCCAAAAGGAGGGTCAAAATGGGTAGAATCGATATCAGTCCATAGACTTCTTTTAATAATTCCAATTTCGAAAAAGAATTGATAGTTTCTACCTCTACCCTATCTATTATCATTTCAACGATCAACTTCCCCCATAATGATATCTATACTACCTAATATCGTCATGATATCAGCCAATTTCATTTTTTTAACTAGCTGAGGAAGAATTTGCAAATTAATAAACCCGGGTGGACGGATTTTCCATCTCCAGGGGAAAAGGCTATCATCTCCTACTAGATAAATCCCTAATTCACCTTTTGGGGCTTCTACTCTTACATAAAGCTCTTGTCTTGACAATTCAAAATTGGGCGAAGGTTTTTTACCAAGAAATTTATACTCAAAATCATTCCATTCAGAATTATTTTCTTTCTTAAAGCGTCGGACTTCTAAATTTTCATAAGGTCCTCCAGGAATTTTTTCTACAGCTTGTTGAATTATTTTGATGGATTCCCTCATTTCACCAATTCGTACTAAATAGCGAGCTAACGAATCCCCTTCTTTTTGCCATTGGACTTTCCAATCAAATTGGTTGTAAGACTCATAAGGATCTACTTTACGAAGATCCCATTGTATTCCAGAAGCTCGTAACATCGGTCCCGATAAGCCCCAATTTACTGCTTCTTCTCCGCTAATAAAACCTACTCCTTCAACTCGCTCTAAAAAAATTGGATTCTGTGTAATAAGTTGTTGATATTCAACAACTCCGCGTAAAAAATAATCACAGAAATCTAAACATTTATCGATCCATCCATAAGGTAGATCGGCGGCTACTCCTCCGATGCGAAAGTAATTGTGCATCATTCGCATACCTGTAGCAGCTTCAAATAGATCATATATTAATTCTCTCTCTCTAAAAATATAGAAAAAAGGAGTCTGTGCGCCGAGATCCGCCATAAAAGGTCCAAGCCATAGCAAGTGAGAAGCTATCCGGCTTAATTCTAACATAATTACCCTAATATAGCTGGCTCTTTGTGGTATTTGAATATTCTCCAAGAATTCTGGTGCATTTACTGTTATTGCTTCTGTAAACATAGTAGCTAAATAATCCCACCTTGTTACATAAGGTAAGTATTGTATAATAGTTCGGTTTTCCGCGATTTTTTCCATTCCTCTGTGTAAATACCCTAATATGGGTTCACAATCAATAACATCTCTCACCATCGAGAGTAACGATCAGTCGAAGAACACCATGCATTGATGGGTGTTGAGGGCCCATATTGACTATCATGAGATCTTTTCTTGTAAGCGGTAGACTCATATCCTTTCTTCCTTAATTCATTATTCCATGAAAATGGATTATTCCATGAATTCCTCAAAGCGAGGCTCATCAAAATGAAAAATCTAAGACTACTATAAGACTACTAAAAAAATAATAAAACAAGAAAAAAATTTGAACGATTAAATTACTGCTCCCGAATATTCAACTGACCGATTAATTTCTTATAACGTACTCTATTTTTCTTTGCCAAATAAGCCAGCAAACGTCGACGTTTTCCCAAAAGTCTTCGTAGACCTCTTTCCGATGAAAAATCTTTTTTGTGTAATTCCAAATGTGAAGCAAGTCTCCGTATCTTATTGGTGAAACTGAATACTTGAAATTCAACAGAACCCCTGTTTTCTTCTTTTTCTTCTTTAACCATAAATCCAAAAATTTTTCTACCTCCTTTCTTTTTCATGTATTTTTCTGATCAGGAAAAATACAAAATTATGTCAGTTATTTTGAAGTTATTCTAATCTCGTACACACACAAATTTGCAATTATTCATCTACTACTGGAATTTGGATTTATTTTATCGATGCAAATTGGATTTGGATAGAAGGGTACATTCTTTCTAATATTTTAGATAGAAGAAATGTTTCTTCTATCTAAAATATTAGAAAGAATTTTGCTGATTTATTTATTGCTATATGCAATTTATGGAATTGATACACCATTTAATTGATATCATTTAGCAAAATGAAACACAGCATATGCATCCATCTTTTGGCTCGAGAATTTCACGGGATAGAGATATGGTATAAGAAATAGACTATTAAGTAACTCTAAATGAATTGT
>NW_028260368.1:10405889-10445119 GCF_056163025.1 Triticum urartu | reverse complement strand
TTATGTTATCAACTATTTCGTGTTTTCAAAGTTATTAATTGTCTCATACCCTATTTTTGATTTCGATAGTATGGTGTAGCGTATCTTATGCAAACGGAATTCTAAGGTTTCTTTATTTTATTATGCAATAAGAAGAATTCTTCCATTTTCTTTTTCTTTAGTTGCGGGAAAACCCAAATTAAAACTTTTATTTTATAGCGAGCGCAATTTCTAGTAAAAAATCCTGTATCCTTCCACTTAGATCAAAAGGAATTTTTCCAATAGAACTATGGAACCCCCGAGTGGTTGCGGTTGTACCTGTACTGCAGGAATAAGAAAACTCGCTATTCACTCAGTTTATTTTCCATAATAAGTTATGTAGGAGAGATGGCCGAGCGGTTCAAGGCGTAGCATTGGAACTGCTATGTAGACTTTTGTTTACCGAGGGTTCGAATCCCTCTCTTTCCGTTTTTCTTAATTCATCAACGTTAAGGATCACAATGTATCAAATCAAATAACAATTTTTTCCAGCAATAATATAATATCTTATATTATCTTATTTTGATTTAATAGAAATTAGAAATTCTCTATAGCAAATTACTGTGGTATGTAAAATACACATAGAGGAAAAAAGAAAAAAGGATCCTAATCCTAGGGTTAATCAATTTTAGCTAGTTGATGGGAAAATACAAATTAATGGTAATGGTCTTAGGGCGATTTAGTTCGGGGAAAGGGGAAGGGGAAGAAAATTCTATGAACCTTTCCTTTTTTCGTTAAGTTCAAGTCTGACGAGAGTAATATTCTACAACTAACAACTCATTTATTTTGAGACCGACCCACTTCCTATCTAGGATTTTATTTACTAGTCCTTTATATTCCAACGTGTCAATCGCCAAATGCTTTGGCAATTTCCCCGGGTCCGATGAAGCAATATAATTTTGAACCAGACCTTTTGATCTTTGGTTATCTTTCGTAGTAATAATATCTCGGGGTTTGCAACGAAAACTTGGTATATTGACTATACGACCATTAACTAAAATATGTCTATGGTTGACTAATTGGCGGGCCCCAGGAATGGTTGAAGCCATACCCAATCGAAAAAGGATATTATCCAAACGCATTTCAAGTAATTGTAGTAAAACCTGGCCTGTTGACCTTTTTGCTTTTCCAGCGATATGTACATATCTAAGTAATTGTCGTTCTGTCAGACCATAATGAAAACGCAATTTCTGTTTTTCTTGAAGACGAATACGATATTGCTCCTTTTTCCCAGAATTGAATTTTTTTTTAAGATTACTTCCGGATTTAGGTGTTTTTCTAGTGAGTCCTGGTAAAGCTCCCAGACGGCGTATTTTTTTTAAACGAGGTCCTCGATAACGGGACATGAAGACTCCTTTTTTTATTTTATTGAAATTTCATTTTACACAATTAATTTCATTGTATTTACATTACAGAATACATCGAAATTAAAACTGAATTAAACTACAGGATAAACAGAGTAAAATCAACTAAAGTACCCCAAAAAATGGAATTTCATCAAAATCTTTTTTTTTTGTATATATATTATTTATTTTATTGTTTTGTATCTAGCAAAATTGTAAGGTAAAAAACATAAAAGATCCTGGATTCTCCATTTAATTCGGAAAAAAAGAGATTCTTGTTCGTAGAACATCGATAGAGAAAAAAAAGCCGACTATCGGATTTGAACCGATGACCCTCGCATTACAAATGCGATGCTCTAACCTCTGAGCTAAGTGGGCTTACATAACGGAAATAGTGTAACAAATAGAAATAGGTATAGTATAGGAAATCCGTAAAATCTCAGATATTAGTTATTAATCTTAGCTATTAACTAGTTCTAAATTTGAAGTTATACTTATAAAAATAAAAAAATACTAAAACTTCTTAAAGATAAAGTTAGCTTGATATGCTTAACTATAGGATATTAAAAAATAAAATTATAGAATTTATTGGTATTTTCATTCGATCATTATAGACTTTATTATTTGTTAATAATTTGAGGATTAATATTTCACTAAGGGGAACATAGAGTCAGAGTAAATAAAATTGCTAATTCTGATTAGAAAAAAAGAATAAATATCAAGCGTTATAGTATAATTTTGAATACTATAAAAAAGTAAGACGGGAGGTGGGGGAGATAAAAACTTTTGGATATATTGATTCGGATTGAATTGCAAATACATCAAGGATAGAATCAATTCAATTCTGAATTGCAATAAGCAAGCGAGGTCTCTCAAATAGAGTCGAACTGAACTGCTAGACTACGTTGAGTGATGAACTCAATGATTCAAAAAAAAAAACTAAGAGATGGATGAAATTACACAAGGAATCCTGGTCTCAAAGAAGAGGGAAATGGGGATATGGCGAAATCGGTAGACGCTACGGACTTGATTGTATTGAGCCTTGGTATGGAAACCTGCTAAGTGGTAACTTCCAAATTCAGAGAAACCCTGGAATTAAAAAAGGGCAATCCTGAGCCAAATCCGTGTTTTGAGAAAACAAGGGGTTCTCGAACTAGAATACAAAGGAAAAGGATAGGTGCAGAGACTCAATGGAAGCTGTTCTAACGAATCGAGTTAATTACGTTGTGTTGTTAGTGGAATTCCTTCTAGTTCTAAATTAGAGAAAGAGGGGTTTTATACCTTATACATTTAATAAACACGTATAGATACTGACATAGCAAACGATTAATCACAGAACTCATATTATATTCTAATTATAATATAGGTTCTTTATCTTTTTTAAAAATGAAATTAGAAATGATAATGATTATGAAATAAAAAACTCATATCATAATTTTTTTTTTTCATTATTGTGAATCCACTCCAATCGAATATTGAATAATCAAATTCTTCAATTAAAATTCAAAGTTTTCGAGATCTTTAAAAAAGTGGATTAATCGGACGAGGACAAAGAGAGAGTCCCATTCTACATGTCAATACTGACAACAATGAAATTTCTAGTAAAAGGAAAATCCGTCGACTTTATAAGTTGTGAGGGTTCAAGTCCCTCTATCCCCAAATCCTCTTTTATTCCCTAACTATACTATATTATTATTATTTATCCTCTTTTTTTTTTTCTTTTTATCAATGCACTTTTTTTTCTTTTTATCAATGCAATGGGTTTAAGATTCATTAGCTTTCTCATTCTACTCTTTCACAAAGGAATGCGAAGAGAACTCAATGGATCTTATCCTATTCATTGAATAGATTTCTTTTTTATTAGAGTATCGGCAAGAAATCTTGGTTATTCACTCTATTTTTAAGTTTTATTTAAGTAAACCATGCACAATGCATAGGACTACCCCCCCCATTTTCAAATTTAAAATTTGAAATACTTTAATTAATTTTTAGTCCTTTTAATTGACATAGATACAAATACTCTACTAGGATGATGCACAAGAAAAGGTCAGGATAGCTCAGTTGGTAGAGCAGAGGACTGAAAATCCTCGTGTCACCAGTTCAAATCTGGTTCCTGGCAGAGAAAAAAAAAAAAAAGATCCACCGAATAGGTATTGATCCAAATACCTCGAGATGGATTGTGATACATATTCATTAATAATATTTATTCATCTAAGTGGATAAATCTATAATATAAATATAGAGGCACTTCTTTTTCTTTTTAAAGAAGTTTTAAAATATATCTTTTCTTTATGATAAAGAAGGGGGTGAGATTCCCCTTTATTTTTTTGCGTTTCTTAATTTTGTATTCCGCTATTCCGACGAATATTTTTTTAGTCTTGCTTATCTTTATCTTATCTTATTTTCCTAGTTGTGCTAAGTAATGTGCGCGGTACAAAGTTCCTGGTAGAGAACTTCTTTGAGTCATCCTATTTTTCTGTTCATATGAAGGAAATTAATATGCGATTTTCAAAATAGGGGAATCCAAATGAAACCCTTTTTTTGCTCAGTCTATCTGGAATGCTTTTGTATAATTAGGAATTAATTATAAATAGGTATTCCGTTTCATCTAGGAAAAGAACCTAAAAATATTCCTTGACTTGAATAAAATCTGGAGTTGTGTTGTATAAGTGAGCATGAATTTCTTATCATTCAATGAGCATCTTGTATTTCATAAAAATTGGGGGTTATATAATCCTTACGTAAGGGCCAGCCTATCCAACTTTCAGGCATTAGGATACGTTTAAGGCGCGGATGATTATCATAAGAGATTCCCACCATATCATAAGATTCGCGTTCTTGAAAATCGGCACTTCTCCAAATCCAGAAGACAGACGGAATTCTAGGATTATCCTTTTGGGCAAAGACTTTTATGCAGACTTCTTCTGGATTATCTATACCATATTGTATTCTCGTAAGATGATACACGCTAGCTAAAGATCCACCGGGTGCTACATCATAAGCACATTGGGAGCGTAAATAATTGTAACCATATACATATAAAATGACAGCAATGGAATCCCAATCCCCTGCTTTTATTTGTAAAGTCTCTATTCCTCGGTGATCAAAGCCCAAAGATCTATGAACCACCTCATGTTTGACTAGCCAATTAGATAACCAACCCTGCTGCATTGTCTTCATCTCTCCCTCTTTGTATAAATATTTCACATTTCGGATGCAAGTTTGAAAGATTGCCCTGCTTTTTATTTTTCTACACAAAAGAGCCCCTCTCCTAATTCACTAATTTGTAGGAAGGTACTGAACTTTTGGATTTGAAAAAAGTTTCAGAAGATATATCTAATGTAGATGGTGATTGATAGAGCAATTCTTGCTCATAAGTTCCTGTATGAGTACTGCGCCTAACATAAAGCTTGTGACTGGTAGTAAAACATCTATTTTTATTTTGAGATAGAGTTTGATCCTCAACTATTTCTCGCGATATCTTCTTACGAAGTTTTGTTAGGGCATCTATAACTGCCTCCGGTTTAGGTGGGCAGCCCGGCAAGTAGACATCCACAGGAATTAACTTATCAACTCCCCGAACAGTACTATAGGAATCCGTACTGAACATTCCCCCTGTAATAGTACAGGCTCCCATAGCAATGACGTATTTTGGTTCAGGCATTTGCTCGTATAATCTCACTAAAGAGGGAGCCATTTTCATTGTTACCGTACCGGCTGTTAAAATTAGGTCTGCTTGCCTAGGACTTGATCTTGGTACCAATCCATAACGATCAAAGTCGAATCGTGAGCCTATTAATGAAGCAAATTCAATGAAACAACAACTGGTACCGTATAGAAGGGGCCATAAACTGGAGAGTCTTGACCAATTCGAAAGATCATTTGGTGTAGTTGAAATAACAGAATTGGAACTTGTTTGGTCAAGTAAGGGAAACTCAATCAAATTCATAACTGTCTCAATAGAATCTTTTCCTTCTTTTTTTTTGTCTAAATATTCAGTTAAGACCATTCCAAGGCTCCTTTTCGCCATGCATAAACTAAACCAACAACTAAGATAAGCACGAAAATCAAAGCTTCGATAAAAACGGATACACCCAATACGTCGAAACTCATTGCCCAAGGGTATAGAAAGACGGTTTCCACATCAAAAACAACAAAAACGAGCGCAAACATATAATAGCGTATTCGGAATTGTACCCAAGCCCCTCCCATGGGTTCTATACCCGATTCATAACTAGAAAGCTTCTCTGGTCCTTCACTAACCGGGGCTAAAAGTCCTGAAATCGAAAATGCCAAAATAGGAATAAGGCTTGCTATTATTAGAAATGTCCAAAAAATATCATATTCGTGAAGCAGAAACATAATGTACTCCCATTAATGTGGAATAGGCGGAACTTAAATTAGTCAATTCAATTCAGCATTGTCAATTTATCCAGAACTTCTCTCTTTTCCTCGGTGAAACAAGAATCTTTTTTGTTCAAACAAAAGCGCTTAGTTTAAGTTTAGCCTTTGTTTCCTCTGTGCTGCATCTTCTTTAAAGATTCATCCAATGGAATCCCAACTCCCTTTCTTTTGGATTTCCATTCTATTTAGATATGGTGTATGTAGATCTAATTCTTATATAAAGAAAACTTTCTCGTTTCACTTTGTCTCGCTTTCTCTAGAATCTCTAGAAAAAAGAATAGCTCTATCCTTTATTTAATATTTAATAATAAAATAATAAGAGACTATTAAATAAAAATGAGAATACTACTAAATTAGAACCTAATTAAGATAGTAGGACTAATCTATGCAGTATAATTAATGAGAAGTAATACTATAAAATAAAAATAAAGAACTCTATTTCAGAACTATGAGACAGAATATTCTGTTTTCTTATTTACTCTTTACTTTATTTTTTCTATTTAAAGTTGATCAATTTACATAATGTATCTATAAACAAAGTAATAAATATACTTAAAACAAAGTAGGAATTCGCAAAATGGATAAAATCATTGCAGTTATTATAGGGAAGTCTAGAGATATCCTATTTGAAGGAGGACGGGATTCAAATCAGGGAAAGGATCCTTTCTTCTATTGATTTGATAGAAATTCGTTTTTCTTTTCCTGTCTGTATGATTTTGATTTTCGATGAATGAGCCTTTGGTAATGCTTTTATCTCTATTCTATGTCGCAGGCGCCTATCCAGTCTATAAACAAATACTAATGAGAAAATGAAAACTATACTAAACTAAAGAAAACATAGGATAGAGATCCTAAAATCTAAAAAAGGGCATATTAGGGCTATACGGATTCGAACCGTAGACCTTCTCGGTAAAACAGATCAAACGGATTATTATCGAAATGATTTGAACTGTTTCAAAGACCCAACATGCATTTTTTTGCATTGGGCTCTTTCATAAACTGATTTAAAGATCAGTTAGTCCACCATAGTTTTTCTTTACGGAAAGATAATGAGATGGCTCCCTGTGCTCTGATTGATTTTTTGTATTATGATCTATCTAGGAGCAATACCAAAGTGTTTCAAAGGAGGATTACCTTGACTTAGGTCTGCCTCCGGTCTAAATTAAATCAACCTAAGTGAAATGGAGTCTCTATCGTTCCACTGCAAGAGTTAACTATGAGACTTCATACACCTTAAAGTTCATAGAACGAAAAGAAGTTTTTTGGAGGCCCTTATCCTCATTACGCCTAGCATTTAGTGGGCTGGATATTTACCTTATCAACTAGCAAATCCATAAGGGTTCTATTTGATTAGGCACCTGAATTGGCACCTGAATCGGACTGAACCGACTGTTTGTCAGGCTACTGTTCTCCTATTCTCTCGAATCTATGAAGTAAGACATTGATTTTGCAATAAGATCGATTATGTTCATTGCATAATAAGCTCCTTTGAAAAGCATTGGCGCACGTGTAAACGAGTTGCTCTACCGAACTGAGCTATAGCCCTTATCAGAGATATCTTAACATATAGATAATTTCTTGTCAAGATGAATATTTTCTAATGCCAGAGGATACCCCTTTGATCTGTATCTGTTTAGTATTTAGTTTAGTATTTAGTATATAACAGACCAATAACAGAGCGGTATTGCTTAGAAAAGGGATTCAATATATAATCGATCGAAGTAATGGGTCTTCCTTTGTGGTGATAAATTGCCTACTTAACTCAGTGGTTAGAGTATTGCTTTCATACGGCGGGAGTCATTGGTTCAAATCCAATAGTAGGTAAGTAGGTAGAAAAATTACTAGATAGCATTGGACTTACTTCGCTTCGCTATCTAATAACTTTTTCTACCCCTCTTCCCTTTTTCTTTGTATCAACTATAAACCACTGGATTGTCTTCAATTGGATGGGGGAATCCAATTGACAGCCTCGATTCGTATCCTAGCTCGTCTGAGAGCGAGCTTCGCTTCAACCAAATCTTTCGTACCCTCAGCTTTACTCAAGTTAGCTTCGGCTATTTCAAGTGCCTTTTGAGCTTCTTCCGGATCAATATCACTACCCAGTTCCGCATCATTTCCTAAAATGATGATCTCATTATTAACTATTCTCGCAAAACCGCTCCACAGAATCGCTGTTAACCATTGGTCGTTGAGGAGGCGTATTCTCAAAGGACCCATATCTACTGCTGTGTTAATGGGGGCGTGGTTTGGTAATACGCCAATTTGGCCACTATTAGTGGATAAAATGATTTCTTTCACTTCACAATCCCAAATAATTCGCTTAGGAGTCAGTACATAAAGATTTAATTTCATTTCTTCGATTTGTTCTCCTCTTCTAAGGTTATAGCTTTCGTGCTAGCTTCATCGATGTTACCCACCAAATAAAAAGCCTGTTCAGGTAGGCCGTCTAATTCTCCGGAAAGGATTAGTTGAAATCCCCTAATAGTTTCCGCAAGAGCAACATACTTTCCTGGAGAACCAGTAAAAACTTCTGCCACAAAGAACGGTTGTGATAAGAAACGCTCAATTTTTCTTGCTCTTGCTACAGTTAAACGATCCTCTTCCGATAATTCATCCAAGCCAAGAATTGCGATAATGTCCTGAAGTTCTTTGTAACGTTGTAAAGTTTCCTTAACTCTTTGCGCAGTTTCATAATGTTCGTTGCCAACGATCCGAGGCTGTAACATAGTCGAGGTTGAATCTAAAGGATCTACTGCTGGATAAATACCCTTGGAAGCTAATCCTCTGGAAAGTACGGTAGTAGCATCCAAATGTGCAAATGTTGTGGCAGGGGCAGGGTCGGTCAAATCGTCTGCAGGTACATAAACTGCTTGAATCGAAGTTATAGATCCCTTTTTAGTAGAAGCAATTCTTTCTTGCAAAGAACCCATTTCTGTACTAAGAGTAGGTTGATAACCCACTGCGGAGGGCATTCTCCCTAATAAAGCGGATACCTCTGATCCTGCTTGAACAAAACGAAAGATATTATCGATAAATAAAAGCACGTCTTGCTTATTAACATCTCGGAAATATTCCGCCATAGTTAGGGCAGTTAAACCAACTCTCATACGAGCTCCCGGTGGTTCATTCATTTGGCCATAGACTAGAGCTACCTTTGATTCCTCAATATTTTTTTCATTAATTACTCCGGATTCCTTCATTTCCATATAAAGATCATTTCCTTCACGAGTCCGTTCCCCTACTCCACCGAATACGGATACGCCCCCATGAGCTTTAGCAATGTTATTGATTAATTCCATGATCAGTACTGTTTTACCTACTCCAGCCCCCCCAAATAGTCCTATTTTTCCTCCACGTCGATAAGGAGCTAAAAGATCGACGACCTTAATACCTGTTTCAAAGATGGATAATTTCGTATCTAACTCGATAAAGGCAGGCGCAGATCTATGAATAGGGAACGTTGCACTACTATCTACAGGACCCAAATTGTCAACAGGCTCCCCAAGAACGTTGAAAATTCGTCCGAGAGTAGCTCCACCGACCGGAACACTGAGAGGAGCTCCCGTGTCAATCACTTCCATTCCTCTCATCAACCCGTCCGTAGCACTCATAGCTACAGCTCTAACTCGATTATTTCCTAATAATTGTTGTACCTCACAAGTCACATTAATTTGCTTATCGGCAGTGTCTCTACTCTGGACTACCAAAGCGTTATAAATATAAGGTAACTTGCCTGGGGGAAAAGTGACATCCAGCACGGGTCCAATAATTTGATCGATACGACCTGTACTTTTTTCTTCAATTGTGGAAACCCCGGGAGGAGAAGTAGTAGGATTGGTTCTCATAATTATCACATAATTAAAAAAAAGGAATTTGTCGAAATTTTTCTTTTTTTATTGTTGAATAATGCCAAATCAAATCAAAAAAAATCCAAAAGTAAAAAGGAAATGAATTAGTTAATTCAATAAGAGAGAAAAGGGGACCAGGACTTGATTTCGTTGCCACAAGCGAATCCCATTCAATCGTTTACTCATGGAATGAGTCCATTGGAAAGTTCAATCAATCTTTTTTTTCATATACATTTTGCCTTTTGTGGAGGATCTGTGCCTACTCTACTTTCCTATCTAGGACTTCGATATACAAAATATATACTACTGTGAAGCATAGATTGCTGTCAACAAAGAATTTTATTAGTATTTAGTTAGGTATTTGCATTCAAAATAAGAAAAGAGAACTATTAAGAACTTGTAAAATAAGGATTAGGAATTAATTTGGGTTGCGCTATATCTATCAAAGAGTATACAATAATTATGGATTTGGTAAATCAAATCCATGGTTTAATAACGAACCGTGTTAACTTACCATAACAACAACTCAATTCCTATCGAATTCCTATATTGGAATTCCTATAGGATAGAACATACACAGGGTGTACGCATTATATATGAATGAAACATATTCATTAACCTAAGCATGCCCTCAATTTTCTTTAATGAGTTGATATTATATTAATTGAATATCCTTTTTGTTTTACGAGATTTTTGCTAAAGTTTCATTTACGCCTAATTAACATCGAGTAGACCCTGTTATTGTGAGAATTCTTAATTCAAGAGTTATAGGGAGGGACTTATGTCACCACAAACAGAAACTAAAGCAGGTGTTGGATTTCAAGCTGGTGTTAAAGATTATAAATTGACTTACTACACCCCAGAGTATGAAACTAAGGATACTGATATCTTGGCAGCATTCCGAGTAAGTCCTCAGCCTGGGGTTCCGCCCGAAGAAGCAGGGGCTGCAGTAGCTGCCGAATCTTCTACTGGTACATGGACAACTGTTTGGACTGATGGACTTACCAGTCTTGATCGTTACAAAGGACGATGCTATCACATCGAGCCTGTTGCTGGGGAAGACAACCAATGGATCTGTTATGTAGCTTATCCATTAGACCTATTTGAAGAGGGTTCCGTTACTAACATGTTTACTTCCATTGTAGGTAACGTATTTGGTTTCAAAGCCCTACGTGCTCTACGTTTGGAGGATCTACGAATTCCCCCTACTTATTCAAAAACTTTCCAAGGCCCGCCTCATGGTATCCAAGTTGAAAGAGATAAGTTGAACAAGTACGGTCGTCCTTTATTGGGATGTACTATTAAACCAAAATTGGGATTATCCGCAAAAAATTATGGTAGAGCGTGTTATGAGTGTCTACGTGGTGGACTTGATTTTACCAAAGATGATGAAAACGTAAACTCACAACCATTTATGCGCTGGAGAGACCGTTTTGTCTTTTGTGCCGAAGCTATTTATAAATCACAGGCCGAAACCGGTGAAATCAAGGGGCATTACTTGAATGCGACTGCGGGTACATGTGAAGAAATGATTAAGAGAGCTGTATTTGCAAGAGAATTAGGGGTTCCTATTGTAATGCATGACTACTTAACTGGGGGATTCACCGCAAATACTACTTTGGCTCATTATTGCCGCGACAATGGCCTACTTCTTCACATTCACCGTGCAATGCATGCAGTTATTGATAGACAGAAAAATCATGGTATGCATTTCCGTGTATTAGCTAAAGCATTGCGTATGTCTGGGGGAGATCATATCCACTCCGGTACAGTAGTAGGTAAGTTAGAAGGGGAACGCGAAATGACTTTAGGTTTTGTTGATTTATTGCGCGATGATTTTATTGAAAAAGATCGTGCTCGCGGTATCTTTTTCACTCAGGACTGGGTATCCATGCCAGGTGTTATACCGGTAGCTTCAGGTGGTATTCATGTTTGGCATATGCCAGCTCTGACCGAAATCTTTGGGGACGATTCTGTATTACAATTTGGTGGAGGAACTTTAGGACATCCTTGGGGAAATGCACCTGGTGCAGCAGCTAATCGAGTGGCTTTAGAAGCCTGTGTACAAGCTCGTAACGAAGGGCGCGATCTTGCTCGCGAAGGTAATGAAATTATCCGAGCAGCTTGCAAATGGAGTCCTGAACTAGCCGCAGCTTGTGAAGTATGGAAGGCGATCAAATTCGAGTTCGAGCCGGTAGATACTATTGATTAACTAGATAAAACTAAAGATAAAGAAGGTATAAATAAAAAAGAAACGAAATAAAAAGAGAAAAAAATCAGTTATGAAATGCAGTAATTCTTCTTTATTCTTCTAATTGATTGCAATTAAACTCGGCTCAATCTTTTTTAGAAAAAAAAGATTGAGCCGAATAAAAATAGATCATGATATGATCATGAGACTTGACAAATTGAGATTCGTCTATTCTATATATCTAGAATATATATATTAAGGTATAATACAATAAAGAAATACAAATAAAATAATAAAATAATAAAATATAGTATTATCATATGATAATGATAATGGAATCAAATACGCAGTATTTACAGAAAAAAGTCTTCGTTTATTGGGAAAGAATCAATATACTTTTAATGTCGAATCGGGATTCACTAAGACAGAAATAAAGCATTGGGTCGAACTCTTCTTTGGTGTTAAGGTGGTAGCTGTGAATAGCCATCGACTACCTGGAAAAGGTAGAAGAATAGGACCTATTCTGGGCCATACAATGCATTACAGACGTATGATCATTACCCTTCAACCGGGTTATTCTATTCCACTTCTAGATAGAGAAAAAAACTAAAGGAGAATGAATGAAAAAAGACATAGTTTGGAAGTTAGACCTTTTTATAGGACTCTCTTTCAATTTCAAAAAAGAGGACGTTTGAAACTTTTAACAGGCGTAATCGTGAGTCAACAAGTGACTCGAACTGTGTGTAAAAAAAGAAGCATTTTTTTTTTTTCAAAATGCTAGAACTAGATAAGGAAGTTTTCTATAACCTTGAGAAAAAGGATAAAAAGGTAGTTTTTTTTTAGTTTATGACTCCGATCAAGAGCGAGAAATCCTTGATTTGGGATTGGACATAGAACCTGGACCCATCGTAGAGACGTTTAGTTCAAAAGAAAGGATCGTATCCTGATGGTAAGAATTATACTTTCGTGGAAATACAGCGCTATAGACTTCAATGCGGTAGAGTAGACGTTTTGTTTCTAATTTTTCTGGACCAAACCTCCGCTCCGACCCAACGATACAATGAATTTTTTCTGTTCATATTCATAAATAAAAAAGATTCGGAATCGCAATGCTACTATATGCGTCCAGAGGAGTATTTGGAATAATATTCTTCTATAATCCATTATTGCGGGGGGTCTTACTAACAGGGCTTCGCTGCACGGGACAGGTCTTCGTCGAAAAGCTAACTCCACCCGGCATTTTCATACCCTTTCTTTGGGTGGTATATCGCCTTTTAAAGTCTAAGAGGGTAGTAGGGGATCTATAGTAGGTAAGATAATTTGCCCTTTGATTTTGATTGAATATACTATTTTTCCGCCTTTACCACGCATTATTGTATGCGCTTCTAGAGAAGTATGTATGCAGGAAGTAAATTCTAACCGCTTTCTTTTGAATCCAATTTCAAATTAGATTAGAAAGATAGAAAGGCCATGAGGATGGGAAAATCAAAATAAAATCTTTTTAATTAGTTCTCCTTTTTTGGAATTTTCTTATTATCCTTTCATTTTTTTTACAGAATATTTTTCAAACTAAAAATAAAAAATACAATACAATAGTCAATATTCCTTATAATAGATATACTTAATTATATCATAAGAATCTTAAGATATTTTTCGACTAGATAGAAATAGTAAATTTGAATTGAGACACCTATTCCATGACGGATTTAAACTTACCTTCTATTTTCGTGCCTTTAGTAGGCTTAGTATTTCCGGCAATTGCAATGACTTCTTTATTTCTTTATGTGCAAAAAAATAAGATTGTCTAGTATTTTTTAGTGTAAGTAATATAATATGGTAGGGTATGTGGCTTTTTCTACACACACTTTCTACACACAAATGAAAAACGGTTATGGATGCGGATATAGGCTACGAGCATAAATGCATGAATATGCAGAGCCAGGTATAGCGAGTTTTATTTTATTTATTTTAATTGAATCAACGAATATTTTTTGAATAGAAAGTCAATGTATCTAACCTATTATTTCACAGGAGTACTAGTTGCTGAAGGCGATTTCAGAATCAAAAAAAGTAAAGTCAAAATTATTTAGCTTATTCTCTCAATTTCAATCGACCGCTGCTGGATTTAGTATATCTAATATGAATTGGCGATCAGAACACATATGGGTAGAACTTCTAAAAGGTTCTCGAAAAAGGGGTAATTTTTTCTGGGCCTGTATTCTTTTTCTAGGTTCACTAGGATTCTTATCGGTTGGGATTTCCAGTTATCTTGGTAAGAATATTATATCTATACTTCCATCTCAAGAAATTCTTTTTTTTCCGCAGGGGGTCGTGATGTCTTTCTACGGAATCGCAGGCCTATTCATTAGCTCCTACTTGTGGTGTACTATTTTGTGGAATGTAGGTAGTGGTTATGACCGATTCGATAGAAAAGAGGGAATAGTGTGCATTTTTCGTTGGGGATTCCCTGGAATAAAACGTCGCGTCTTCCTTCGATTCCTTATGCGGGATATCCAATCAATTAGAATTCAGGTTAAAGAGGGTCTTTATCCTCGTCGTATTCTTTATATGGAAATCCGGGGCCAGGGGATCATTCCCTTGACTCGTACTGATGATAAATTTTTTACTCCACGAGAAATTGAACAAAAAGCTGCCGAATTGGCCTATTTCTTGCGCGTACCAATTGAAGTATTTTGAGGTATCTTTTTTGAACTGAGTTGAATGAAGAAAAGAAGAATTGGAAGAAGAAAAGTTTTCTCAACACAGGGAGGAAGTCCCTTCTAAATTGGATTTGTTATTGTAAGGGGATTTTTAAGTATTTATCTAAAGGAAGGAACAAACGAGGATAAGAGAAATTTGCTTTTAATTTTTTTTTATCCAAGTTAGATATATCGCATACTATTCTTCCTTTTTCATCCGAAAGGGCTTTTTTTTTATTCTATTTCACTATTTCATTCCATCTAGATCTAAGAAAGAACCCAATGCACTGAAATTCCACTAATAACTAATATACAAAAAAGAAGAATAGATACAGGGTATCAAACCTATAGAGTTTTTGCTTCAAAGAAATAGAAATATCATGAAATAGAAATATCATCATATAGAGTCAGGGAATGGAATAGAGTCAGCGAATGAAGCATATTCATTAACAACTCCATTTACAGATCAAAAATGAAAAAAAAGAAAGCATTGCCTTCTTTACTATATCTTGTATTTATCGTACTTTTGCCTTGGGGGGTCTCTTCCTCATTTAACAAATGTCTGGAACTTTGGATTAAGAATTGGTGGAATACCAGGCAATCCGAAACTCTCTTAACTGATATTCAAGAGAAAAGGATTCTAGAAAGATTCATAGAATTAGAAGAACTTTCTCTCTTGGACGAGATGATAAAAGGGAAACTAAAGACACATGTACAAAAACCTCCTACAGGAATACACAAGGAAATAATACAATGGGTCAAAATAAATAATGAGGATCATCTCCATACCATTTTGCATTTCTCGACAAATATAATCTGTTTGGCTATTCTAAGTGGTTCTTTTTTTCTGGGTAAAGAGGAACTTGTCATTTTGAATTCTTGGGTTCAGGAATTCTTCTATAATTTAAATGACTCAATAAAAGCTTTTTTTATTCTTTTAGTTACTGATTTTTTTGTTGGATTTCACTCCACCCGTGGTTGGGAACTAGTAATTCGTTGGGTCTACAACGATTTTGGATGGGCTCCTAACGAGCTTATTTTCACTATTTTTGTTTGTAGTTTTCCAGTAATTCTAGATACATGTTTGAAATTTTGGGTCTTTTTTTGTTTAAATCGTCTATCTCCTTCGCTTGTAGTCATTTATCATTCAATTAGTGAAGCATAAATTCATTTGATCTCCCGATATTAATATTAATCAAATTAGCAAGCATCTTTTTTTAGAAAGAAAGCCCTTTTCCATTTTAGCAAAATTCTTTCTATTTATACCTACTTTAAGGTATTCATCATTGCAGTACAACTGTTGCAGTAGAATGACAACAGATTCGTGTATAGGGAACTAGATTAGCTTAGCTACCTATCTAATTTATTGTAGAAATTCTGGGATCTGCGATTGGACATGGAAAATAGAAATACTTTTTCTTGGGTAAAGGAACAGATAACTCGATCGATTTCTGTATCGATCATGATATACGTAATAACTCGGACATCTATTTCAAATGCATATCCCATTTTTGCGCAGCAGGGTTATGAAAACCCACGAGAAGCAACTGGACGAATTGTATGTGCCAATTGCCATTTAGCTAGCAAGCCCGTCGATATTGAAGTTCCCCAAGCTGTGCTTCCCGATACTGTATTTGAAGCAGTTCTTCGAATTCCTTATGATATGCAATTGAAACAAGTTCTTGCTAATGGAAAAAAGGGAGGGTTGAATGTAGGTGCTGTTCTTATTTTGCCCGAGGGATTCGAATTAGCGCCGCCCGATCGTATTTCCCCTGAGTTAAAAGAAAAGATAGGAAATCTTGCTTTTCAGAGTTATCGTCCCGATAAAAAAAACATTCTTGTGATAGGCCCTGTTCCCGGTAAGAAATATAGTGAAATTGTCTTTCCCATTCTTTCCCCTGATCCTGCTACGAAGAAAGATGCTCATTTCTTAAAATATCCCATATATGTAGGGGGAAACCGAGGAAGAGGACAGATCTATCCTGATGGTAGCAAGAGTAACAATACAGTCTATAATGCTACGTCAACAGGTATAGTAAGAAAAATACTACGTAAAGAAAAGGGGGGGTATGAAATATCCATAGTTGATGCATCAGATGGACGCCAAGTGATTGATATTATACCTCCCGGACCAGAACTTCTTGTTTCAGAGGGGGAATCCATCAAGCTTGATCAACCATTAACAAGCAATCCTAATGTGGGAGGTTTTGGTCAGGGGGACGCAGAAATCGTGCTTCAGGATCCATTACGTGTCCAAGGCCTTTTGTTCTTCTTCGCATCCGTTATTTTGGCACAAGTTTTTTTGGTTCTCAAAAAGAAACAGTTTGAAAAGGTTCAATTGTACGAAATGAATTTCTAGGTCCCGGGATTTCTTACCATCAAGTTGGTAAAAAGCCTCGATTTATTGGCAATTGCTAGAATTATCTATGATCTATTTTGGAAATCCTTTTTTTGTTTAGACTGCTTTTTGTTTATGAGATGTCTGGAATTCCTTATTTATATCCCATGCAAAAGAAGAGAATCCAAGGCAAAGGCGAGAACAATCAAATTAAAATTTCTTCTTTTTCGGAGGGATTGCAGGTCTTCTTAATCGTCTATTCGGCACAAGAAAAAGCCTTTTTCTTGTGCCGATTCTTCTTGTATCAAAATAAGAATCCTTTTTCTTCCTAATTCGTCAAAGATTACTATTTCTTCTTTATTCGGGTCTGTCTCTTGGACCTCTTTTTCTTTTGCTTAGGTTTAGCCGAGGTAGTGGACAAACAGAGGGGAAGAAAATATGGCGGGGGAAAAATTTCTTGTGATTGTGAGCAAATTGCTTGGCTTGTTTAATTAAGTTCAACTTCAAATTTACAGAAATTTTGCAAAAAAAAAGTAAACTCTTCCATTGAAGGTTTTTTTATTTTTAGGCTAGTTGAATAGTTTTGATTAAGGTTTTATTAGTTTATTACTCGAAACTAAATCAAGGATTTTCAGGATACTTCCTTCGTGGAATAAGATATTGGATCCTCGAGTGATCTCTTTTTCTTGTTGCTTCATAAGAGTGAATCGAATAGATTCAATTCGCGTTATAAGAGTAAAATAAAAATTCCGCGGGTCCTTTCCGCTCTAATCAGATAAAGGGGGGTAAGGACCCGCTAAGCTCCTACTTTTTCATGTTTACAATCTGGTCCCTCCGATTACTATAGAGATGAACCCAATCCAGAATATGAACCATAAAAGAAAACACCTACTAAACCAATCACAGCAATACCAGCTACAGTACCTATCAGCCAAAGAGGAATTCTTCCAGTAGTATCGGCCATTTCCCCTACTTTCCTCCACATTTTATCAATTGGTCATGCTAGAGACAAAAACAGTCATGGGTAGTTATAAGGATGGTATCCTTCCAAATGGGATAAGAGAATTCTTATTAGTCTCTTTCTTTCTCTCAATTGAAGAAGTAATTGGAAAATAAAACAGCAAGTACAAAAATGAGTAATAAACCCCAGTATAGACTGGTACGATTCAATTCAACATTTTGTTCATTCGGGTTTGATTGTGTCATAGTTCTATAGTTGGAATTTGTTTTATCGTTGGATGAACTGCATTGCTGATATTGATCCCAAGAAAAAAACAGTAGGTACAGCTAGTCCGTGAATAGCCAGCCATCGCACTGTAAAAATAGGATAGGTTCGATCTATGGTCATTGAGGGCCTCCTAAAAGGATCTACTAAATTCATCGAGTTGTTCTAAAGAATCAAAACGGTCGGTTATTAACGGAATTCCTTGTCGGCTTTCCGTGAAATACTCGTTTGGCCTAGGACTTCCAAACACGTCATAAGCTAAACCCGTACTGACAAATAACCAACCCGCAATGAATAGGGAAGGTATAGTAATGCTATGAATAACCCAGTATCGAATACTGGTAATAATATCAGCAAAAGAACGTTCTCCCGTGCTTCCAGACATGCTGAACTCCCAAAATTTTTGTACATTCAAAAAAGGAATTGATTCCGTAAAAGATGGGATCGACCAGTAAATAGAAAATTACTGATATTTCATCCTTGTGAGATTGTCAATTTTGTACCAAAGGTGTATTTTGAGTATACCGAATTAGTATAGCTATCCTTCCTATGGCACAGCAATCTGGTTTTGCCTGGTTCCGAAACATAATTACTTTTTTATTTTTTTTTTGTCTATAGGTAAGCTATATGTTATTCAAGGCATCAATAGAAAACCCCATTTTTGTAGGTTCTACTTACTTTTCATTGGCTTCGGAATAATAGAGTAATTCGGAATAGCAGCCAAAATCTTGGGAAAATCTAAGTTAATGATCAATAGGTTTGGATAAATAATTTAGGAAGGATATTCTCATACTGACACAATACAAGGACAAGTATATGTGAAATCTATCCTTTCATAATTCGTAATTCATCCTTGTATTGTTTGTTGGATTAGGTCTAACTTTCTTGACCAAACTGCGAGCGCGGAACTTTACGAGATGAAATAGGGAAAGACAGAAGATAGAATAGAACTTAAAAGGATAATTGAAGTGACTCGTCTTCGAATCTACTTTGGTTGGAGTTCGAAAAAGGAATAAAAATAAAGTAAATTCAAGGAAGAGCTTTCTTTTTTTTTTTTTTTTAACAGCCCCTTGGCAGGTCGTGGAATGCTTTTGTTCTCCTCTTATTCCATATGGAATACAATCAGTTAAAATAAGAAGGAATAGGGGAATATTCGATCGTTCACTCCAAAAAGAGGGTCCTATTGAAAAAGAAATTATCCAAAATAGAAAGAAGTTTTTTTTTTCAAATTCAATTGTTTATTTATCTCTTATTCAAAAATTTCCCTGAAAATTGAATTTCTTTTTTTCATTCAATGGGGTTAGATGATCTAGTTCTTAATATTATTACTTTACTCAATTGACAAATTCCACAACAAATCTCTTGATTCGGAATTAGGGACTCATGTATCATCTGATGAATCCACTTTCTTTTACACTTCTGTATCTTACTCTATCTTGTTTTTTAGTATTATCTAAAATAACTGATGAATTATGAATTTTCCATAACTTAGGTAAATGCTTTACCAACATATGTAGTGTAGTAAAAAAAAATAAATGGAATTTAACTCTTTCATGCTTACTTTAACTAGTTATTTTGGTTTTCTACTGGCTGCTTTAACTATAACCCCAGCTCTATTTATTGGCTTGAACAAGATACGCCTTATTTGAATTGACTGAATAATTATAATTCAGAAAAGAAAAATCTTTCTTTGGGATTCCTGGCATTCTACGACTCTTTTCCAGACTAATTAGGAATTCTTTTCTTGGTCATTGAGATTCGTGGATAATTTAGAGTACTATTTAGGGATAGATCGTACCTCTTTTTTTATCCCCTCGAACAAATCGAAATGATTGAAGTTTTTCTATTTGGAATCGTCTTAGGCCTAATTCCTATTACTTTAGCGGGATTATTCGTGACTGCGTATTTGCAATACAGGCGTGGGGATCAGTTGGATCTTTGATTGAGTCATTTTTTTTTTTTGATTGACCTCCTCCAGACCAGAGAGGAGGTCAAATTGAAATTGGAGTTACAATTCAATTTTGTTAAGTTATTTTACTCTGCTTCGACATAAAATAGATGGAATCACGCTCTGTAGGATTTGAACCTACGACATCGGGTTTTGGAGACCCGCGTTCTACCGAACTGAACTAAGAGCGCTTTCATTCATTCAAAAAGAAAATCTTTTTCTATTCCTAATGTATCTCACGTACGTATAGTCTCCACAAATTCAAGTTATACCCACTTTACTTTAATTGATCTCGTCGCTACTGCCTATAAAGAAGAAAGAAGTAATAGGTAGGGATGACAGGATTTGAACCTGTGACATTTTGTACCCAAAACAAACGCGCTACCAAGCTGCGCTACATCCCTTTTCCAAATTAAATTGTTGTACAATGCCATTGTACACAATTCCTGTCTTCTTTTCCACATCATAATTTTCTTCTTCTTTCTTTCTCTATCTATATATAGAACCCTCGTGTCATTTCTTCTTTTTGGTCTCATATAATTAAGGAATTATATACATATAAAATCCAATATAATTTCGCCTATAAAAGAAGGATTACTTTTCCTTGGTAATATATAGGAAGAAGGGGTCATCTTTTTCTTTTTTAGGGATAGGAAAATTTCGTCGATATGGTTCATTTTATATATAGCATAACAATCTTGGGCAAGAGTTTATGATCATATATGTATTCCAACAAGGAAGGAGGATTTTCAATGCGGGATATAAAAACATATCTCTCTGTAGCACCCGTGCTAAGTACTCTATGGTTTGGTGCTTTAGCAGGTTTATTGATAGAAATTAATCGTTTATTCCCAGATGCTTTGTCATTCCCTTTTTTTTAATTCTAGTTATTGCTATGGGAGGGATAGATTTCTTCGTGATATGACAAAATTTGATCCTTTTCAATCTTTTTTTAGTATCGGAAGGAAAAAGAAAGAAAAGATGGATTGGGTTGAACCTCAGAGTCATTAAAAATTTGGTAAACCCCATTTTTGAAAATAGAAATTCAATTTAAAGGGGTACCCAAGCTAAATAAGGCCTCAGAAATCAGAGCATAGAAAAGGCGGGGCTGGCTAATTAAATGAAAGGATTTCGAACCAAAATCTTTGCTAATTCGACAAGGATTGTATTCTTTAATTATTTCTCTATTTTTTATTACTTAATTAAAGAATAAAAAAAAATTATTCTAATGAATTTTATTCTTCTTCTTCGGATTCAAAATAGAAGAATAAAAGAATAAGTAGAAGAATTAAGTTAAGTCAATCCAAAAAGAAAAGGAGGTTCATGGCCAAGGGAAAAGATGTTAGAATCAGAGTTATTTTGGAATGCATCAGTTGTGTTCGAAAAGGTGCCAATGAGGAATCGACGGGGATTTCTAGATATAGTACTCAAAAGAATCGCCACAATACACCCGGACAATTAGAATTCAAAAAATTTTGTCGTTATTGTCGCAAGCATACGACTCATCACGAAATAAAGAAATAGGAACATCGTGTGTTTGATCTTTCCAAACAACAGAAAGAGTAAGAACTTCATATTTAATATATAAAGAAAACATAGTATAGAATACAAAATACAAATCAACTCATCTGATTTCCGGTAGATATTATTTCATATGTATAGAGGGTATTCATATACTATAATATGAATCAAATAAGATATGGATCAAAGAAAAACTACTTCTTCTGGATCCTAAATTAATAAAATAAAGAAGTGAATTTTCAAATTTTCAAATTTTAAATAAGGAATAAATCATGTATACATCTAAACAACCTTTTCTTAAATCTAAGCAACCCTTTAGTAAATCCAAGCAAACTTTTAATAAATCCAAGCAACCCTTTCGTAAATCCAAGCAAACTTTTCGTAAATTCAAGCAACCTTTTCGTAAATCTAAACAACCTTTTCGTAGGCGTCCCCGGATTGGCCCGGGAGATCGAATTGATTATAGAAACATGAGTTTAATTAATAGATTTATTAGTGAACAAGGAAAAATATTATCGAGACGAATAAATAGATTAACCTTGAAACAACAACGATTAATTACTCTTGCTATAAAACAGGCTCGTATTTTATCTTTCTTACCGTTTCGTAACTATGAGAACGAAAAGCAATTTCAAGCCCAGTCAATTTCAATAATTACAGGTTCTAGACCCAGAAAAAATAGACATATTCCTCAATTAACGCAAAAGTACAATTCCAATCGAAACTTAAGAAACAACAACCAAAATTTAAGAAACAACAACCGGAACTTAAGTTCCGATTGTTGATGTTTTATTCGAATTCGAAAGGGCCAGACCTATATATATTATAAAGAAAGTAATCCAGCTCGTTGATTCCTACCACTTAATCTTAATTTATTGTATCTTCCCGGAGTTCCCTCTCCGGGAATTCATCTTTTATTATTCCAGTATATTACTTTATTTATACCTTTAATTGATGATCTTTATTTTATTGGAAATCGTGTAAAGATTATTTGGATTTGATACAGCTACTTGTGCAAGCATTTTACGATTAAGAATCAATTTCTTCTTGTACAGGTTGTGTATTAATTTACTATAACTATCGAATACTTTATATACCCGCGTTGCTGCGTTTATCCGAGTGATCCACAAACGACGAAAATCCCTCTTTTGCCTACCTCTATCTCGATGAGAGGAAACAAAAGCTCTTTTTACCTGTTGGGTAATCATTCGATTAAGTCTTAAATGAGCCCCTCTAAAGTTTGAGGCAAATGAACGCATTTTTGTTCGTCGTCTCCGGGCTATATATCCTCGCGGAACTCTGGTCATTGAATCAAATTAACCTTAATGAATAACTAATGATTTCTCTTCTTTTAGCCACCCTTTTTCTCATTAATAACAAAACTAATTATTCCGATATATAAAATATTAATTCCAATGGCTTTTGCTATAGTAACCTTCCCAACCACGATTTTTTATTCCACTCCGTTCAGTTATTTCTATACGAAATAACAAATTCATTCTAATAATACTAAAAAAAATAGTGGGTTCCATCGTTTCTATGGTTCCCTTTTAAACGGTGAGGCCCTCTCTATACACCGGAGCCCTTTCTTTCATCAAAAGGTATTGCGAACTTGTATAGTCCACATTCTTTGGCTCTACCTATCCATTATAGAGTAAATAGCTCTTTTCACAATAAGAGTTATCCATACAGTGACGGTATTTAATTATGAAAGTTGGCTAAGTAGCTGACCCTGTTAGTCCGTTCTTTTAAGATAAAGGAGCATAAGCCTTTTTCTTTTTATTACTATTTCCTCCGCTTAATGGATAACCATTTGCTACCAATGGGAGAATTGCTTCTTATTTCCAATTTAGATAATTGGATTTGCACCAAAGGAAACCATAAATTCCATATACCATAGAAATCTAGGATAGAGAAGCTATATCCTATTCATTGGTACTAATCATGGATACTTCAATTTTTTTTATATTTGTTTGAAGTCATGATCTGAACGAGTCGCACATACACCCTAGCACATGTTCCTCGACGCTGAGGGCATCCTTTAAGCGCGGCCGTTTTTCGAGCATTTCGTATTGGCTGTCTTGCGTTTCTAATAAGTTGTTTAACCGTCGGCATGTTGTATGTATATAGAAAAAAATGGATTGGTTTAGATCCATCTTAACCTGATGATTGCTCATCATGAAGTCTTTCTATTTTCTATTAAATCGAGGAAAACACGAATTTAGCTGTGAAATAACTTTACAAGAAATCCGGACACTACCAATCCTTAAACATTTCTGGAAACCACACTGGATCAGTATCGCAGTGCTTGTCAATCATTTCATCCCCTACAATATCGACAAGTCCATAAGCTTTGGCTTCGTCTGCTGACATAAAAACATCCCTTTCCATGTCTTCGGATACAACCCAAAAAGGCTTGCCTGTTCTTACTGCATAAACCCTTGTGATCATTTCGCGAACTTTGTGTAACTCTTCTACTTCTAGTAAAAATTCTGGTGTCCTTGCCCGATAATAAGCACTAGCAGGTTGGTGAAGCATAATCCTCGCGTGAGGGAATGCTATACGCTTGGTGGGTTCTCCTCCAAGCAGAATGAAGGACGCCATGGAGGCGGCTATTCCGAGGCATATTGTATATATATCTGGTGTCACCGTTTGCATCGTATCAAAAATAGCCATTCCTGAGATTAGCCACCCGCCTGGGGAGTTTATAAACAAAAAAATATCACTAATTCCATCTTCTATACTCAGATATACCATGAGACCTGTAATATGATTCGTGATCTCGCAACGAATCTCTTGACCTAAAAAAAGTGTCCTTTCTCGATACATAACATTGTATAAGTCAACCCAAGTCGCTTCTTCATCTCCAGGAATCCGGTAAGGTACTTTTGGAACACCAATGGGCATATTAGATTAATATTATTAAATTTAAGTAAGAAAACCACACTTTAATATGGAAACGTAAGAATGGAACAGAAAGAAAGAATCCGCAGTTTATTGTCTTAATTTTTATTCTTATTCTATATGAATATTATAGATTCTATTAATACGTAGATTGAAAGGTTATACATATAAGGAATGTAAGACAGATTGAATAAAGAAAAGGGAATGGGTGATTTGAATGCTAAACAAAGAGGGGTAGCGATCTATTCTTCGTTTTTTCCAAATTGGCCAAGTTACCCATTGCATATTGGCACTTATCGAGTATAGAATAGATCTGCTTCTCTTTCTTCTTATGAACAGAATTGGCTTCTTATTTTTAATGGAATGAAATAAATATTCGCGCTTTCTGACACAGAATCCCCTAGAAGGGTTAGGTACATAGGATATGGATAGTCTTTTTCAATGCGATAAAATAAAGCGACATCGTGTCTATTTTTCTTTGCTAAAGGGGTATTTCCATGGGTTTGCCTTGGTATCGTGTTCATACTGTCGTATTGAATGATCCGGGTCGATTGCTTGCGGTGCATATAATGCACACAGCTCTAGTTTCTGGTTGGGCTGGCTCAATGGCTTTATACGAATTAGCAGTTTTTGATCCCTCTGATCCTGTTCTGGATCCAATGTGGAGACAAGGTATGTTCGTAATTCCCTTCATGACTCGTTTAGGAATAACGGATTCGTGGGGTGGTTGGAGTATTTCAGGAGGAACTGTAACAAATCCGGGTATTTGGAGTTATGAAGGTGTGGCAGGTACGCATATTGTGTTTTCTGGCTTGTGTTTCTTGGCAGCGATCTGGCATTGGGTATATTGGGACCTAGAAATATTCTCTGATGAGCGGACGGGAAAACCCTCTTTGGATTTGCCCAAGATCTTTGGAATTCATTTATTTCTTGCAGGGGTGGCTTGCTTTGGCTTTGGGGCATTTCATGTAACGGGTTTGTATGGTCCTGGGATATGGGTATCCGATCCTTATGGACTAACTGGAAAAGTACAAGCTGTAAATCCAGCGTGGGGTGCAGAAGGTTTTGATCCTTTTGTTCCGGGGGGAATAGCTTCTCATCATATTGCTGCGGGTACATTGGGTATATTAGCGGGCTTATTCCATCTTAGTGTCCGTCCGCCTCAACGTCTATATAAAGGATTACGTATGGGCAATATTGAAACTGTACTTTCCAGTAGTATCGCTGCTGTTTTTTTTGCAGCTTTCGTAGTTGCTGGAACTATGTGGTATGGGTCAGCAACGACCCCAATCGAATTATTTGGGCCTACTCGTTATCAGTGGGATCAGGGATACTTTGCAGCAAGAAATATATCGAAGAGTTAGCAATGGTTTAGCCGAAAATCTTAGTTTATCAGAAGCTTGGTCTAAAATTCCCGAAAAATTAGCCTTTTATGATTATATTGGTAATAATCCGGCAAAAGGGGGATTATTCAGAGCAGGCTCAATGGACAATGGGGATGGAATAGCTGTTGGATGGTTAGGACATCCCGTCTTTAGAGATAAAGAAGGACGTGAGCTTTTTGTACGCCGTATGCCTACTTTTTTTGAAACATTTCCGGTTGTTTTGGTAGATGAGGAGGGAATTGTTAGAGCAGACGTTCCTTTTAGAAGAGCAGAATCCAAATATAGTGTTGAACAAGTAGGTGTAACGGTGGAGTTCTATGGTGGCGAACTTAATGGAGTAAGTTATTCTGATCCTGCTACTGTAAAAAAATATGCGAGGCGTTCTCAATTAGGGGAAATTTTTGAATTAGACCGGGCTACTTTGAAATCTGATGGTGTTTTTCGCAGCAGTCCAAGGGGTTGGTTCACTTTTGGTCATGCTACCTTTGCTTTGCTCTTCTTTTTCGGACACATTTGGCATGGCGCTAGAACATTGTTCCGAGATGTTTTTGCTGGTATTGATCCAGATTTGGATGCTCAAGTGGAATTTGGAACATTCCAAAAAGTGGGAGATCCAACTACAAGGAAACAGGCAGTTTGATACACATTGTTATAGTATCTTTCACCTCTCTTTTTTGATTTGACATGGGAAACATCTCCCATCCTTTCTTTGACTCTTTTTCTTTCTTTATATGGGAAATTATCCCAAATGACAAATGAATAGGTGTGGAAGTTATAATTGTAAATAAACCAGGATCGAATCTATGGAAGCATTGGTTTATACGTTCCTTTTAGTTTCGACTTTAGGGATAATTTTTTTCGCTATCTTCTTCCGAGAACCACCTAAGGTTCCACCAACTCCAACTAAAAGAATAAAATAATTTCATTTAAGTAAGAAGTCCCCCTATCTGGGAGACTTCTTACTTAAATTAGTCTCCGTGTTCTTCGAATGGATCTCTTAATTGTTGAGAGGGTTGCCCAAACGCGGTATATAAGGCATACCCAGTAAAGCTTACAAGTAAACCAGATATGGAGATGGCGACTAAAGTTGCTGTTTCCATTTTTATAGAATTTCAAGATTACAATGGATCTACGAAAAGATCGTGTATTTACAACTACAACGGAATAGTATACAAAGTCAACACCAATGATTAAATAGAATTTATGGCTACACAAACCGTTGAAGATAGTTCTAAACCTAGGCCAAAACGAACTGGTGCAGGTAGTTTACTGAAACCCTTGAATTCGGAATATGGGAAAGTCGCCCCGGGTTGGGGGACTACTCCTTTTATGGGGATCGCAATGGCTTTATTCGCTATATTCCTATCTATCATTTTAGAAATTTATAATTCTTCCGTTTTACTGGACGGAATTTTAACCAATTAGGTTTCTACTAACTAAAACTAGGAAGTCAGAGTTTTTCCATCCAAAAAAGCCTTTCTAGTTTAAGATCTACATTTCTAGATATTATGGTAGTTCGACCGCGGAATTTTTTTGTTTCGGTATCTCTGGAATATGAGTGTGTGACTTGTTAGAATTGATCCTATTGATAATACATAGAAAGGGCCTGTTATCTCTATCAAGATGATTCTAATTCGTCAGATATTATTTATTCTAGTATCTGGAACACGAAATAGATAGAGTGGATCAAAAAAAAATGGAACTATGATTCATACTCACTATTAAGACCTCGCAACCAGACTGAAAAATTCAAGTAGTTCTTAAATAAAAATAAAAAAGAAATTTTCTTCCTTCCAATTTTGTTTGCCCAAAAGACAACTTTTTTTCTCTCGATTTTGTCGAGTCATTACACTGATTCAATAAATGATTATCAAGCGGTTCTTATTCGAAGAACCCTTGCCTTTTGTTTAGCTTGAGACTAAATCATCGTGGCTCTAGTATGAATCTAAGGTTTTAATTGAACTGATTCATAGGATCTCAACAAGATAATTTCTATATTACGCATAAAAAAACAAATCCTTTATAGGGAAGAGAAAAGTCAAGAAGCCTCTAATGACCAACATAAGGGAAAGGAAGAAAGAAAGACGCGCCAACTTGAGATTTTTTGGCATTATCATCACAAAGAAGATATTCCGGATTTTTCTTATTTGATATCTTCAAGGCAAATCGACCCAATTCAGTGGCTGATGAAGTTTTGAACCTTTTTTCTAATATTCGTTGAAAATTTTTGTGTTTCTGCTTGAGCCGTACGAGATGAAATTTTCATATACGGCTCTTAGAGGGGGACTCGGGTTAGTTACCTATCTCAATAAAGTATATGATTGGTTTGAGGAACGTCTTGAGATTCAGGCAATTGCAGATGATATAACTAGTAAATATGTTCCTCCCCATGTCAACATATTTTATTGTTTAGGGGGAATTACACTTACTTGTTTTCTAGTACAAGTCGCTACCGGTTTTGCTATGACTTTTTACTACCGACCAACCGTTACAGAGGCTTTTTCCTCGGTTCAATACATAATGACCGAGGCCAACTTTGGTTGGTTAATCCGATCAGTTCATCGATGGTCAGCAAGTATGATGGTTTTAATGATGATCCTGCATGTATTTCGTGTGTATCTCACAGGGGGATTTAAAAAACCCCGCGAATTAACTTGGGTCACAGGTGTGGTTTTGGCTGTTTTGACTGCATCATTTGGTGTAACTGGTTATTCTTTGCCTTGGGATCAAATTGGCTATTGGGCAGTCAAAATTGTGACAGGTGTACCTGACGCCATTCCGGTAATAGGATCGCCTTTAGTGGAGTTATTACGCGGAAGTGCTAGTGTGGGCCAATCCACTTTGACTCGTTTTTATAGTTTACATACCTTTGTACTGCCTCTGCTTACTGCCGTATTTATGTTAATGCACTTTCCAATGATACGTAAGCAAGGTATTTCGGGTCCTTTATAGGGAAGGCATATCATAGAGAATTATAATTATCATATATCATATCGGGTAGGTTTTGGTATTTCATTGCTACAAGCATGGGTTATTGTAAAATAACACATGTCATTTGGATACTTCTCTTCAACTCCAAAGTATTTTTATACAATACAAATAGTTGAAGTTAATTTTACGAAAGAAAAAAGGCGGATTATGGGAGTGTGTGACTTGAATTATTGATTTGGCCATGCAGATAAAGAATTGGATCTGCCACATTAGAATTCACAACCAAAGGTGTCTCCGCATCCAATCAACATGTAAGTCCCCTACCTAGGAAGGATAGGCTGGTTCACTTGAGGAGAATATCTTCTATGATCATACCGCAACCATGTCATCCATGAACAGGCTCCGTAAGATCCCATAGAGTAGAAATGGAATAAGTCATGTGACATGATCCAGTTCTCTATTTATTACACTTACCTTTTTATTATAGTATGGAAATGCATTCATTTTCTTTGCATCGATTGTGATCCGCAATACTATCGGAGTAAAAGAAGGGATCTAAGGAAGAATGTAGGCTAAACTTTTTGATTTTTTATTAGTAACAAGTAAATATTTTGTTTGGAGGTAAGAAACTTGCGATATTGAGGGGATAAATACCAACTAATCAAGAGACATGAGACAATCCACAAAGCAATTGATCATGATCAAATTTGTAAGCCCACTTGGATATTGAGCATTTACCCATAAGAATAGGATTATTTTCAATGAGTAGTTGTAGGTGCAACTTCGGAAAAGAGAATCTGATAAAGCTTTTCTTGCCTAGAGTCATTGAGTCATTATAAACCTTAATTCTATTAAGGATCTTCCGCGGTCTTATTTCTTTCACTCTTGCTCGAGCCGGATGATGATAAATTCTCATGTCCGGTTCCTTTGGGGGATGGATCCTAAAGAGTTCACCTATCCCAATAACAAAGAAACCAGACTTAAATGATCCTGTATTAAGAGCTAAATTAGCTAAAGGGATGGGACATAATTATTACGGGGAACCCGCATGGCCCAACGATCTTTTATATATTTTTCCAGTAGTAATTCTAGGTACTATTGCATGTAATGTAGGTTTAGCGGTTCTCGAGCCATCAATGATTGGTGAACCGGCAGATCCGTTTGCAACTCCTCTGGAAATATTACCCGAGTGGTACTTCTTTCCCGTGTTTCAAATACTCCGTACGGTACCCAATAAGTTATTGGGCGTTCTTTTAATGGTTTCTGTGCCAACAGGCTTATTGACAGTACCTTTTCTAGAGAATGTCAATAAATTCCAAAATCCATTTCGCCGCCCAGTAGCTACGACCGTTTTTTTAATCGGTACTGTAGTAGCTCTTTGGTTAGGTATTGGAGCAACATTACCCATTGATAAATCATTAACTTTAGGTCTTTTTTAGATATTTTTTGATTCATTCAACCGTGAAGTACCATAGGTATCTAGGAAATAGTTACTTCCAAGTGAATCTTCCCTAGATACCTAAAATCCATTTTATTATGATCCATTTCGCGAAAATATAGATTGTACCAAAGATGCTAAATTGTTTTCTTTTTATTCTAACTCGAAAAAGAAGAAGAAAAAAAATTGCAATGGATTTAAAACGAGAGTTTATTCTTAAGTAAATCAATTGGGAGATGCTTCTCTAGAGTGTCCCATATATGTTTTCTATCTTCCATACGAAAACTGTCAATTCTCAGAAGATCTTCTTCAGTCTTACTCAAAAGGTCCAATAGTGTATGTATATTGGCCCTTTTTAGACAATTATACGTTCTAGAAGTCAATTCTAATTGATCAATAAAAATACAATTCAATGGAATTCCTTTTTTGTTTTTCTTTAGATTAGTTAATCTTTTTTGAAAAGTAAAAAGGGGTGGAGTAAACCTGTTTTTATTTTCTTCGAAACTAGCGCCCTCTTCCTCCGCGTGTAGAAAAGGAAGAAATAAATCAATCAAATTACGAGAAGCCTCATAAAGTGCTTCCTTAGGGGTTAAACTTCCATTAGTCCATATTTCTAGAAAAAGTATCTCGTGTTTTTCATTTCCATTCCCACAAGAAAAAATACTATAATTCACATTTCGAACAGGCATGGATACAGCATCTATAGGATAACTTCCATCTTGATAGTTCTTTCTGAGTTCTGTCTGATATCCACGATCTCTCTTGATCTGTAAATCAATACAGAAATCAATGGGCTCTGTCAAGTTAGCTATAGGTTGTGCCGTATCAACGATTTCTACGGAAGGCGGTAAGATGATATCTTGAGCAGTTATGTATCTAGGACCTTTGACGCAAATGGATGCGTCTCTAACTCCATAGAGATTACTTCTCAATACAATTTCTTTCAAATTTAGTAAAATTTCTTGTACGGATTCTTCAATACCTGCTATTGTAGAATACTCGTGCGGCACGCTCCCAAATTTTGCACGTGTGATACATGTTCCTTCTATTTCTCCAAGTAAAGCTCTTCGCAAGGCAATACCGACGGTGTCCGCTTGACCTTTTCTAAGCGGGGACAGAATGAAACGACCATAATAAAGGCGCTTACTATCTACTCTTGATTCAACACACTTCCACTGTAGTGTTTGAGTGGATCCTGCTACCTCCTCTCGAACCATAATAGACTAGTATTATTATTTTATCATTGAATCGTTTATTTCTCTTGAAATGAAAGTTGAAAGCGGGTTAATTCTTTTACAGACGTCTTTTTTTAGGCGGTCGACATCCATTATGCGGCATAGGTGTTACATCGCGTATACAACTTAATCGCACACCACTTTTAGCAATGGCTCGTAATGCGGCATCTCTTCCACTACCAGCGCCCTTTACCATAACTTCTGCTCGTTGCAAACCTACTGTACGAATAGCATCTACTGCTGTTCTTTGACCAGCATAGGGTGATGCTTTTCTTGAGCTTTTGAATCCACAAGTACCGGCCGAGGACCAAAAAACCACCCGACCTTGTGGGTCTGTAACAGTTATAATGGTATTGTTGAAACTAGCTTGAACATGAATAACCCCTTTTGTTATTCTACGTGCACTCTTCCGTAAACTAAAACGTGCATTCCTACGTAAACCAATACGCACTTTCTTACGTGAACCAATTTTTGGTATAGCTTTTGCCATATTTTATTATCTCATAAATATGAGTTAGAAATAAAAAAAAGAAAAAAAGATACAAAGATATCCGTTTCAGGGTAAAATAAACCCTTTACTTTAATTATTTTAAATGAAATTATTTTATTTGGAATTGGAACATTTCCGCGGGTACTTTTTTTTACTTTTTAGAAAGTAAAGTTCTTTTTCGAAAGATTACCCCTGTCTTTGTTTATGCTTCGGATTAGAGCAAATGACTCTAATTCGTCCACGCCTACGAATCAGTCGACATTTTGTACAAATTTTACGAACGGAAGCTCTTATTTTCATATTTCCGTATCCTTTTTTAAACTATGAATCTAATCTTTTGGAAAAAATAAGTCTCTTCGCTTGAATTTTAGAACTTAGAATTTATTACCCTAGAAAAAAAAAGAAAAACCTAATCCTTTGAATCTTTGGTATCCTTCAAATCTTCGCTATCCTTCAAATCTTCGCTATCCTTCGAGTCTTCGATACGCTTCGAATCCTTATGGGGAAGTCTATAAATTATACGTCCCTTGCTTGAATCATAACGACTTACTTCAATTTTGACCCTATCCCCCATCAGTATTCGTATAGAACTAGACCGTATCTTTCCTGAAATATAGCCTAGGATGATGGTGTCATTCTCTAGCCGAACGCGGAACATTCCATTGGGTAGGGCTTCCGTAACTAAACCTTCGAAAGTTACTTTTGCTTCTCTCGGGTTTTTTTTTTTCTCTCCTATTTTTTTTTTCTGTCATATTTTTTTTCTCCTATTTTTCTATTTTTATTTTAAAAATAGGAAGGGCGAGATAGAATTCGAGCACTATAGGCGGGGCGATTACCATATATAACATAAGACTTCTCCCCCAATTCTGTTTAGTCGAGCTTCTCGATCTGTCATTATTCCTCGAGAAGTAGAAAGAATAGCAATTCCCATTCCACCCAAAACTTTAGGAATTCCTTGATAGTTGGTATAAATTCGTAAGCCGGGTCGGCTGATACGCTTTAAAAAGGTTCTTGTTCTATATATTCCTTTTATAGTCTTTCTCTTTTGATGTCGCAAAGTTGAAACCAAGAAATATCTGTTACGTTCCTGATGTTTCCGAACACTTTCAATAAAACCCTCTCGTAGAAGTATTTTAACAATGTTTTCGGTAATATTTGTAGATACTACTCGAACTGTTCCTTTTTTATTCATGTCCGCATTTCTTATAGAGGTTAGTAAATCAGCAATAGTGTCCTTGCCCATAAGACTCTAATTCTAGGTTCCTCCTAATTTTTCTATAATCAACATGTTTTCTTTTTTTTTTTTTCATTTTGGATTTTAAAACATATACGTAAAACACAATCTACTAAATTAATTCTTTGGTCTCAATTTCGCCTACTAGTATTTATAATACTTCAGGAGCTAATGAAACTATTTTGGTAAAATTCAATTCTCTCAATTCCTCGGCAATCGCGCCAAAAACTCGAGTTCCTTTTGGATTGCCTTTTTGATCAATTATAACCGCAGCATTGTCATCATAGCGGATTATTATACCGTCTTCGCATTTGAACTCTTTACATGTACGTACAATTACAGCTCGAATTACTTCGGATCTTTCTAGAGGCATTTGGGGCAATGCGTCTTTGATTACAGCAACAATAACATCACCAATACGAGCATATCGCTGATTACCAGCAGCTCCTATGACTCGAATACACATCAATTTTCGAGCTCCACTATTATCTGCTACATTTAAAAGGGTCTGAGGTTGAATCATATTATTTTGATTTCAATTTGTTATTTCAATGCAAAAGGATGAAAGAAATATTGTCTTTCCAGAAAGAAAAACCGAGCATTTTTTTTTATCTTCCATACCCCTTTTAGGGTTCTATATCTCTAATCGAATAAATTGACTTCGTATGGGCATTTTACTGGCAGCTATGGAGATAGCTGCTCTAGCTACAGTTTCAGATACTCCCCCCATTTCATAAAGTATACGACCAGGTTTAACAACGGATACCCAATATTCGGGGGACCCCTTTCCCGAGCCCATACGTGTTTCCGTGGGTCTTAGTGTAACCGGTTTGTCGGGAAATATACGTACCCATATTTTTCCACCACGACGTGCATATCGTGTTATTGCTCTTCGTCCTGCTTCTATCTGTCTCGCCGTGATCCAAGCGGGTTCAAGTGCTTGAAGAGCATATCTACCAAAACAAATACGATTGCCTCGGCAGGATTTTCCTTTCATTCTTCCTCTATGTTGTTTGCGAAATCTGGTTCTTTTGGGGTTATAGTCGATGGTTCTCTTTCTTAGTTCCATCTCTACTGCAAAACTGGACATGAGAGTTTCTTCTCATCCAGCTCCTCGCGAATGGAATCAGAAAGCATGTAAATTTCTCTAATTCATAATATTCCAAAATATTACGGTACGGATAGATACACATTAATAGATAATAGAAAAAGTTCGGTTTTTTTTATATTGAATTTGTTAAAACAGAAAAATATAATATATAGTCAAAAAAGAAGATCTAGAATATATCCAGATGTGTGTGTATATTTATCTAAATTCTATATTTATAGATAATGTAATCCTTCTTAAAAAAATCCTTATTTTTTACTCTTATTGAATCGCGGTAAAGTATTCTAATTCAATAAGAATTTCGCGGGCGAATATTTACTCTTTCCTGTCTTATTTGTTAATTTATAAACTTACCAAATAAGACAATTTTTTTGGTTTGTTCCGCCATCCCACCCAATGAAGTGTTAGGATTCTTTTCAATAAAATCCTATGGAATCATAGGTTCTGTCGTTCCCACTGCTTCTCCTTGAATGGTTAGGTCTGAATCCCGCAACGGAGCTTCCAAAAAATTTCTTTCCGAGTTAATTTTCTCAGTTTTATTAACCCGGGCGGCTCTTTATTATTGCTTTAAATTTGTAGTTCTTGTTTCAAGTTACAATTTTTAATTCTCTATTATTTTTATTATATTGATGCTTTATCACATTGCCTTTTATGATGTAATTCATAGACCATACATAGTGGAATCCTATATCTTATTTATTTCCTCTTCCTTCTTTCTATCATCCCTCCCTTTATCCACATCCCTTTAGTTTTGCTTCACAACCTAGAATCCCTTTTCTTTTTTAGAGAAAAAATTGCAGTTGCTACAACTATATGACACATCTACTCATTTATGTTATGATAGAGGTATTTATTCATATAGTGACTGTTTCTTAGTTAGGATCTCGACAATACGAAGCAATAGGTTGGTTATTAGTTAATTTTCTATAATTACTAAGTTTTTTTCTTAAAAAAAAGAAAAAAATAACGAGTCACACACTAAGCATAGCAATTATATTAAATGATTTATCAATTTTCATTAAATCTTATAGAAAGAGGTATAATTTCTTCTTTTGCAGGGATTTCAGGAAAAAAGTCTCTTGTCATTTTTTATTCTATCAATGGACAGAATCCGAAGACAAGATTACTTATTCTTCGTCTACGAATATCCAAATTTTTACACCTAATACTCCATAGATAGTCCGAATTGGATAGCAGCAATAATCAATTTTAGCGCGAATTGTTTGGAGGGGAAGTCTACCCTTTTTAATAGATTCGGCGCGTGCAATTTCTTTTCCTCCGAGACGACCCGCAATTTTTACTTTTACTCCCCTTATATCTGCTTTTTTAGTTAATTCAATGGCTTTTTTCATTGCCTTTCGGAATGAAACTCTATTTTTTAATTGGAAAGCTATATATTCTGCAAGAATGTTAGGCTGTCTATAAGGTTCTTTAACTTTTTCGATAGAAATATTAAATCTCTGGTTTACAGAGTTAATTTCCTTTTGTAGATCTTTCTCTAATTCTTCGATTGCTCCTTTTTTCTTTAATAAATTTGGGAATCCAATATGGATTATGACGTGGATCGTATCGATTTCTTTTTGGATTTCTATATGTGTAATTACTTCGGAACTTGAACCTGAGTCCATTTTTCTATTATGTGTAATTACTTCGGAACTTGAGTCTGATTCTATTTTTCTATTCGAGCCCTTTTTCCTATTCTTTTGTATATAGTTCTTGATACAATCCCTTATTTTTTTATCTTCCTGTAGACCTTCAGAATAATTTTTTGGTTGTGCGAACCAAAAGGAATGGTGTTTTTGGGTTGTACCAAGTCTGAAACCGAGTGGATTTATTTTTTGTCCCATATTTTTCTATTCTATATTTTTTTTACTGGGAATCGAAATCTTAGATGGATCTAAAGGTTATTTAGATTTCTTTACTATATTTAGTACAATTGTTATATGACACATGCTTTTTTTTATGGGGAAACTACGTCCTCGAGCTCGAGGTCTGAATTTCTTCATAATAGTACTCCTACTGACTTCGGCTTTAGTAATAAATAAATTCGCTTTGTCGAAATCCCTATAATGAGTAGCATTTGCGGCTGCCGAATAAACCAACTTTAAGATGGGATAAGATGCTCGATAGGGCATGAGGTTCAGTATCATAACAGTTTCCTCGTAGTAACGCCAGCGAATCTCGTCAAGAACTCTTTGTGCTTTGAAAACAGACATAGGGATACGTTTTTGTGCTTTGAAAACTCTCTCGAACTTAAGTAGACGATCGGTTGGAACTTTCCTTGCGAGTTTCCTTAGCCCACTTTTCTTCTTCTTTATCCTAGGGATATACTTTACTAGTTTGAAACTTGTCATAAATAAGGTTATTCCCCGCCTACCTTTACTTTATTTTGAATCTTTTTTTCTTCTTAATCTTTCTATTCAGAATTCAGTTAACGACGAGATTTAGTATCCTTTCTTGCATTTTCATAACTCGTGAAATGCCGAGTAGGCACGAATTCCCCCAATTTGCGACCTACCATAGGATTTGTTATGTAAATAGGTATATGTTCCTTTCCATTATGAATCGCGATTGTATGGCCAACCATTGTGGGTAGAATGCTAGATGCCCGGGACCACGTTACTATTGTTTCTTTCTCCTCCTTCATATTGACCTTTTCTATCTTTGCCAATAAATGATGAGCTACAAAAGGATTCGTTTTTTTTTCGTGTCACAGCTGATTACTCCTTTTTTCCTTTTTAAAGAGTGGCATTCTATGTCCAATATCTCGATCGAAGTACGGAGGTCAGAATAAATAGAATAATGATCAATGGAAAAAAGAAAAAAATCCTTTAGCTGGATAAGGGGCGGATGTAGCCAAGTGGATCAAGGCAGTGGATTGTGAATCCACCATGCGCGGGTTCAATTCCCGTCGTTCGCCCATCGCATTATTGCAAATTCCAAAAATGCAATTTTCCATATTCCTAGTTACGTATTTACTTACGGCGACGAAGAATAAAACTATCGCTATATTTTTTCCTTTTCCTAGTTCTTCTTCCAAGCGCAGGATAACCCCAAGGGGTTGTGGGTTTTTTTTCTACCAATGGGAGCTTTCCCTTCACCGCCCCCATGGGGGTGGTCCACAGGGTTCATAACTACCCCTCTTACTACGGGGCGTTTACCTAGCCAACACTTAGATCCGGCTCTACCCAAACTTTTTTGGTTCACCCCAACATTACCCACTTGTCCGACTGTTGCTAAGCAGTTTTGGGATACTAAACGGACCTCCCCAGATGGTAATCTTAAAGTGGCCGATTTACCCTCTTTTGCAATGAGTTTCGCTACAGCACCTGCTGCTCTAGCTAATTGCCCACCCCTTCCACGTGTGATTTCTATGTTATGCATGGCCGTGCCTAAGGGCATATCGGTTGAAGTAGATTCTTCTTTTCTCTCAAAAAACCCCTTCCCAAACTGTACAAGCTTCTTCCAAAGCATACGGCTTTCTAGATGTATATGACGATCTCTAGACAGATGGATCTTATATGAATCATATGATGAAGTACCACATGAGTGGATATATAGGAAAGGAATCCAAATCTGCCGAATCGCTCATGTTATGATCTTCTACATCCTAGGTCTCTGCGTTCCGTCATCTGGCTTATGTTCTTCATGTAGCATTCAGATCGAATGACTCTATGAAATTACGTCGATACTTCCACATATTATGGGTAACGTAGGAGACATCCCTATTTTCCCCCGGGGGTCTTAATTACCACTGCTTAGCTTTCAATTTGCCTCTGACCATCAAATTAAATGTGAATAACCCGTCCTCCTCTCTTTGAAACAAGGGGCGCTTCCGGTTCTGTGCGTGCTTCAAACAATTTTGTCTTCTCCATATTACCATATCTCTAGAGCCAATAATTTTCTATGAGGAACTACTGAACTCAATCACTTGCTGCCGTTACTCAACAGTTTTCTGTTGAGGTCTATCCCGTAGAGGTAGTCAAATTGGATCAGTGATCGATTTCTAGGTTTCGTCGTAAACCTAATTGGTTACTTCCAATTACGTAAATCAATAGTTCAAACCGCACTCAAAGGTAGGGCATTTCCCATTGATATAGGAACTTTTGTACCAGAAACAATAGTATCTCCAATTATAGCCCCTCTGGGATGTAAAATATATCTCTTCTCACCATCCCCATAGTGTATGAGACAAATGTATGCATTTCGATTAGGGTCGTATTCTATGGTTACGATTCTACCAGATATGTCTTTTTGATTCCGTCGAAAATCTATTTTACGGTATAGGCGCTTATGACCTCCCCCTCTATGCCTTGCGGTAATGATTCCTCTGGAATTACGACCTTTACCACAACGGTGCCGTCCATGGATCAAATTATTTCGTGGATTGGATTTCACTTGCCTGTCTACGGTTCCCTTGCGTGTGCTCGGGATAGGTGTTTTGTATAAATGTTTCGCCGTATTATTAAGTATTCTCCTTTAGTTTTTTTCTCTATCTAGAAGTGGAATAGAATAACCCGGTTGAAGGGTAATGATCATACGTCTGTAATGCATTGTATGGCCCAGAATAGGTCCTATTCTTCTACCTTTTCCAGGTAGTCGATGGCTATTCACAGCTACCACCTTAACACCAAAGAAGAGTTCGACCCAATGCTTTATTTCTGTCTTAGTGAATCCCGATTCGACATTAAAAGTATATTGATTCTTTCCCAATAAACGAAGACTTTTTTCTGTAAATACTGCGTATTTGATTCCATCCATAAATCGACTTTCCCTCCTATGCTCTGAGTTCCAGTATCGATAAGAATTCGAGTTCTTATTGTTCTTATGTTATGGTATGAATATACCATACCAATTCGTTATGTATGGATGATGGATGAGATTCCATGGATAGAGAGCCAGTTCCAATAGACTTATGGAATGTTCCCGTTCGTGTGCATCCAGCAGGAATTGAACCCGCAAATTTACCA
>NW_028260368.1:10379210-10405389 GCF_056163025.1 Triticum urartu | reverse complement strand
GAAAACCCGCTGTCGGACCTGATTCATTGCCCTTTGTTTTTCAAAATAAAGGGTTTCGTTTTTAGACTTTTCCAATTGTTCCAAACTAATAGAAGTAGCATTAATCAAATTTGCTTTTTCTCGTTCTATCTCAGAGTATCCATTCATTCGATACTCATCCGCTTCTAGTTCGACTTTCTGTAATCGAATCCGAGCTTTTTCGAGTTGCTCAATGGTCCCTCTACGCAATTCTTCTGAATTTCGAATAGTACTCAAGATCCTCTGTTTTCGATTATCTAATAAATCTTTTAATGAAAGTAGATTATTTTGTAAGTTTACAACTTTTATGATCTCTTCCCGAACCAAACATGAATCTTTCGATTCATTTGGCTCTCACGCTCCTTTTTTTTTTTCTATAGCTATTTCCATATCTTTTTTTTAAGTAATGAGCCTATCCTCTATCTTCTTTTTTATGTTTATATTTCAATATACCGAAACCTATATAAGACTAGATAAATATTAAGAGGACTCTTCCGCCTAGATAAAAATATATCATGGTCAGCAAAGTTGTTTCTTTATTTTTATTTGCCCTCTAGTTAATAATTTCAATTTCATTAAGAAAAACTAACTAAATAAATGGAAAATGAAAATTAATAGAATTCTTTTTATTTTTTTTTTCTTCAAATCCAAAAAATTTCTCTTTTTTATACATAGGTCGTCGATTCGGCATTGGTTAAAAAAGGGCAGGGTGCCCCCTTTTTTTTCTAGTAAATAGTTCAAACCATTTTATCGATATGAGTGTTCTATATCAGATAAATTTTACATTAGCTATTTCCCGTTTAAATTGGTACTAATACTAATATAGTTGTAGAAAGAGTACCTCTTTTTGCCTGGACTTCAAGCAGTTTAGCTTTAACCGTGTTAATGGTCTCACATTCTTGGTTTATAGAGAATCAAAGTTGATTTACCAATGAGTCGCGAAATGCTATGGTTCTTCCATATGATTTCTGAATTTATTCAGAAGTAATTCGTCGAGATCGTGCACCCTTTTCTTATTTATCCGAAAAATACTAAAAAATATTATAAAGTGCAGCCGGATAGATCCAATCTATTCTTGAAATAGACAACTCGCACACACTCCCTTTCCAAAAAAAATCAAAACACCAACCACTACAGTTAGATTTATTAGATTTGTTGCTAAAATATCGGTATTAAGCCCGAAACTGCCAGCGGATGGCCAGTGAGCTAAAAAAACGAAAGAATGGGTTACATTTTTCATATGCTCTCCTCTTATAGATAGGACGAACAAAGAACAAAGTTTTTCGATCACTTACTTCGCTCGCCCTTTTTTGATCGGTTTTTTTAATGCAAATAGATTCAATCTAGTAATTTCTTTTAGATTAAGTCTTACGTCTTGTTGACCGGTGAAAGACTTCCTTTGTTGAAATGTTCTGTTCCCAAAATTCCTAAAATAAAAGGAAAAAACTTTCCACTTTCCTAAACTAAGGACGGGAAATAAGAAGGTGAGCATATCTTCTAAATTAATAATACTCAACTCAGCCCTTCCTAGAATGGGGTATTATCTGTCCCGATAAATAGATAATTCCAGGAGTAATAAATAGGAGTAAATTAAATAAAGTATTGATATAATTGGAATTGTGGAAGCAAATACCAATTTACTAAAAAAGAAAAAAGTATCTAATCGAAATCGAAAGAATTTTTTTTTTAAGATTAAACAAAAGGGTTCGCAAATAAAAGCGCTAGTGCCACAACTAGTCCATAAATTGTTAAAGCTTCCATAAAAGCTAGACTAAGCAATAAAGTACCTCGTATTTTACCTTCTGCTTCTGGCTGTCTCGCAATACCTTCTACAGCTTGTCCTGCAGCAGTACCTTGACCAACTCCAGGTCCAATAGAAGCAAGCCCTACGGCCAATCCAGCAGCAATAACAGAAGCAGCAGCAATTAGTGGATTCATGGTGAGTAGTTCCTCGTGTCAAAAAAAAGAAATGGTTAAGGATACAATCAACCAATAAATTCTTACTTCTAAGCTCTATTGGGGAGAAGTAAAGTAACTAAAAAGTACAAATTGAAATCAAATTGAAATGATAATGTGAATTGTCCGAACTACATAGAAGGGAATTCCATATCCATATATCGGATTAGATAATGAATCTAACCTAGGAATATATAATATAATATCCTATATATATACATTTGTTTCTTCTATTTTGTTTGCATATTTTCTCATTTTCTATTGAATCGGATTCTAAAATCATTGCTTAAAGTGGAAACCTGCATAAAAGAGGACTCCACTTATAGACATTAAGGATATTATAGTATAGATCTAGCCTGACTCCACCCTCCTTAATGCATATATACTTTGAAAATTCCATAATATAGTCTATTCTATTCTCTCTCCTACAACTCTAGGCTATATATTCATACGCATTTCTAACTATTTTTTTGCAACCAAGCAGATTATCTGGAACCATGCATGAATTGAGCTAAGCTGCAAAAAAAAAAAATACTATTTCCAAAAAGAGTCAATTCAATGATGACCCTCCATGGATTCACCTATATAGGCTGCGGCTAATGTTGCAAAAATAAGAGCTTGAATACCGCTTGTAAATAATCCAAGAAACATGACCGGTATAGGGATTACTAAGGGGACTAAAGAAACAAGAACAACAACGACTAATTCATCCGCCAATATATTCCCGAAAAGTCGAAAGCTAAGCGATAATGGTTTTGTGAAATCTTCTAGGATGTTAATTGGTAAAAGGATTGGAGTTGGTTTAATATATTTCTCGAAATAGCTCAATCCTTTTTTGCTAAGACCAGCATAAAAATATGCCGCTGACGTGAGTAAAGCTAAAGCAACAGTAGTATTTATATCATTCGTGGGCGCTGCTAATTCCCCATGGGGTAACTCTATAATTTTCCAAGGTAAAAGAGCACCCGACCAATTCGAAACAAAAATAAAAAGGAACATAGTTCCAATAAAGGGAACCCAGGGACCATATTCTTCTCCAATCTGAGTTTTGCTCAAGTCTCGAATAAACTCAAGGACATATTCAAAAAAATTCTGACCGTCGGTCGGGATGGTTTGTGGATTCCGAACAGCTATGACAACTGAACCTAGCAAGATAGTAATTACGACCCAAGAAGTGATGAGTACTTGGGCATGAATTTGGAAACCTCCTATTTGCCAATAGAAGTGTTGGCCTACTTCTACACCCGATATATCGTATAACCCCTTGAGTGTTTTAATGGAACAAGGTATAATATTCATATTGTCCTCTGATAAAAATTGAACTTCAAAAAAGGAATTCTTTTGATTCAACCATCTCTTTCTCAACTCAGCAACTTGAAGTATTAATCTTATATTTAGGATACCAAGAAAGCACATCAGATCATAATATATATCAATACCCTCTAATATATATCAATATTCCCCTTCTTTTTTCTATGCAAAAAAAATTCTATGCAAAAAAAAAGATATAGTAAAGTAAGTGATTCCATAAATTTACGCAGTTGCCCAAGAATTCACTATATATTCTTAATCAACGATTTCTTATATAGAGAGAACGGCCCTCACAAATTGAAAATACTAATTTGTTAAGAATCAATCGAATTGAAGTCATAGTGTCATCGTTGGCTGGAATCGATATATTCGCGAGATCCGGGTCACAATTTGTATCGACTAAAGAAATAGTAGGAATCCCCAAAATGGCACATTCCCGAAGAGCTATATACTCTTTTTGCTGATCAAGGACGATCACAATGTCTGGCAATCTCGTCATATATTTGATCCCGCCGAGATACCTTTGCAAAGTAGATAATTTTCTCTTCAAGATTGCCACATCTCTTTTTGGGAGATGGTGGAATTTTCCCATTTTTTCTTCTGCTCTTAAGTCTCTAAATTGAGAAAGTCTAGTTTTCGTAATCGACCAATTCGTTAACATACCACTGAACCACTTTTTATTAACATAATGACAACGAGCCCTTATTGCAGCTGATGCTACTAAATCTGTTGCTCTTTTTTTGGTACCAACAATTAAGAAACTTTTTCCCTGACTTGCTGCATCAAAAACTAAATCACAAGCTTCTGATAAAAAACGAGCCGTTCTAGCGAGATTTATAATATGAGTACCTTTACGCTTTGCCGAAATGTAAGGGGCCATTTTAGGATTCCATTTCTTAATACCATGACCAAAATGAACTCCTGCTTCTATCATCTCTTTCAAATTAATGTTCCAATATCTTCTTGTCATTTTTTCCACACTTCCTTTTTTTTAATCCTACCATTCCATTACGGAATTTAGTTCTTTTTGAAGATTAAGAAAGATCCGAAATAGCTTGAAATAAATAATAATTGTTCCGAGAGAACCTTGTACTAAGATAAGAGTTGGCCATTGATACATGGTATAAACATAACCACCTTAATGAATTAACTGACTTGTTTTACTTATTAAAATAAAAATCTTAAAAATCTAAAATTTGACCTGTTAGTGTTCTAAGTTCAAAAGTCTAGTAAAGTAAAAAATATTTTTATGGGGGTTCTTATGTCTCATAAAAATTGTTTGTTACGTCAGAATCTGAAGAAACTAATTCTGTATGGAGAAACAAAAAATCTCTCATTTCCGACGCGAATAGATTTTTTTTTTTATTTCGAAATAAAGGTTCTTGTCTTGTGGGGAACGATGCACAAATTTTTGGAATCCGGTACCAACAGGTATAATCCCCCCCAGAACTACGTTTTCTTTCAAGCCTTTCAACCAATCAATGCGACCTCGTAGGGCAGCTTTTGCTAAAACTCGAGCAGTTTCTTGAAAACTTGCTTCAGATATGAAACTTTGGGTATTCAGGGAAGCCCTTGTTATTCCCAATAAGATTGCCCGATAATAGATCGATTCATCCAAAGCTCGTCCTGCTCGTTCCGCTCGCAATAGTCCGATTAATTCCCCAGGCGAAAAAACATTAGACATTCCATCTTCGGAAACCCGCACTTTTGATGTTACTTGGCGTATAATAATCTCTATATGTCTATTATGGATCTGTACCCCTTGGGATCGATAAACCTTTTGGATTTTATTAACCAAAGAGATACGACTTTGGGCTATGGTTAGCTCAGCTCCAATCAAGAATCCCCAAGGGACCCCAAGAATTCTTGGTATACGCTCATTCCAATCCTCAATTCTCCTTTCGAGATTCGGGGATAATGAATCAATTGAACGCGCTTCAAAGATTTGTTCCACTTTTGGAAGACCTTGCGTTATGTCACTAGATCTCGATTTTTCATATATAAACGTAACTAACCTATCTCCCTTGTAAAGGATTTCTCCATAATGACCATTAACAGTTGCTCCTGTAGTGGCCAAATAAGGTTTAGCTGCTCTTATAACAAAGGAATTCATATTTACAATGAAAATTTGACCGGATTTTTTTATGTGCGATTTAAATAGACATACATTTTCACAAATAAATTGTCCAAGGTGAATTATTGCCAATGTCTCTTCCCAAGAATCATGATGGACAAAGTGACAATTCAAAAGGAATGGATCCAACATTATGTTACTATCGAAATTAGAAATCCTTTTATTTTCATCTATTAAAGAGTATTTAAGTTCTTGAAGTACTTGGAAGGTTTGTTTTAAATTGTCAACGAACAAATATTTTTTTAACAGGATTTTATTATGCGTTAGTAAATAGTAAGATGAAGAAAAATGCGATATACTAGCTACAATAGCGCCTAAGGGCCCAAAAATTTCTCGAATAGGAATTCTAGGATTCCATTCTTTTATCGCATTGGGATGTTTTGAATTCTTGAATAAACCAATTCGAGAACAGTTGGATGCCGACAAAATCATCAAAGAGTGGTATTCTTTATTTCGATTCAACAAAGTGCCAATAGCTTCTGGATGTTGGCTAAGTGATTCAATCTTCGCCTTGGAATAAAAAGAATTGATATTGGCGCGATCTAACCTATTATGGGGAATCGGTCCTGCACTTGTCCTACCATACCTTTTTCGTGTATACGAAATAGTGGACTTGACTAACTCAATTCTTAGGAAATCGCGAATAAGATCATTTGCTCTTACCTCAACAAGGGAAGCACCAGCCTTTTCTTTTTCTTCTTGTTCCCAATTCACTACTAAGCAAGTTCTAACAAATTGACTATTTGTGTGATAAATTCTTTGAGTTAACTTGCTATTTTCATGAGAAATAAAATTGACAAGTCGAATTTGGAGATTATTTTCTTCTTGCAAGAGATCCTGCGGGAAAAGTGTTGCTAAATTTCTTCCTTCGTCCATTTCATATGCCACTGTAGGGCGAACGGAAACAAAATACTTTTCCTTGCTCTTGAGAATTTTTTTCCGTTGAACATAGACCCAATTTTTCCTTTTTTTTGATTCCTTAGAATCTTTTTTTTGTCTTTCTGGCGGTATCAAACAGCCACCTAATATCTTATCCGCCTCTTCAGGAAAATGAATATCTCCGGAAAATATTTTGAGTTCCGTATGGCTTTTTTTTCTCTTCACTCGGACCAGTCCGCCTAGTCGACTTCTTGTATTTTTTGTGAGTTGTGTATTCACTCCAATAATACTATTGTCAAGTATCTTTAGGGATGAAGATCTCGGCAAGATATGAAGTTCTTGAAGAATGAAAAAAAACCGATCTACTTCTTTTTGGTATTTTAGACTAAATTCTTTTGTTCCTCGATGCTCAATCAAACCCTCTTTTTTTAAGATGGAATCTTCCTCTGGGCTCTCGTATTCGTCCTCTGAATCTTCTTCTGAGTCTTCCTCTAAAGTACCATATTTTTCCTCTGCGCTTTCCCCGGGGCTGCCATATTCGTCTTCTGAGTCTTCCTCTAGAGTTCCATATTCGTCCTCTTGGGTCCTATATTTGCTCTCTGGGCTCCCATATTCCTCTTCTGAGTCTTTCTCTAAAGTCCTATATTCGTTCTCTGGGTTCCCATATTCGTTTTCTGGGCTCCCATATTCGTCTTCTAGGGTTTCATATTCGTATTCGTCTTCTAGGATTCCATATTTAGATTCTTCTAGGGTTTCATATTCATATTCGTCCTCTCGGGTCCTGTATTCGTCTTCTAGGGTCTCATATTCCTCTTCTGAGTCTTCCGCTCGAGTCCTATATTCTTCTTCTAGGGTCCTATATCTAAATTTAACAATTCCTGAACCCTTTTTATCTTTTCTGTATCGGGGATCGTCAAAATAAGCAAAAATAGTATTTCTACGTAAAACACCCATAAGGGGGATTTCAATCGAAATCCCAAAACAGGATATTAGTTCTTTCTCTTGTTCTTGATGATATTGTAATGGAATGACGAACCTATTTCTTCGCTTTTTCGCCAACAAATCTGAATTATCTTGAAAAATAGAAGGATAGATAAAATTCCAATGGCCATTGGACATGATTCGATCCGACGTTGAATAATCAAGAATTTCCCTATCTTTTTTACCATAAGTATTCATTTGATCTTGATCCTTGTGGAGTGAAAAAGACGCTATACTGGATCTGCACATACTTACTGACAATATCCATAAATGGCTTGTTTTTGGTAATCGGCGAAGATTACCATATTGATATTCGGGCGCATGGTAAACATCAGTACTCCAGTGCATTTCGCCGTCTGATTCAGAATAAATATGCTTTTGTACCCTTTCTTTAAAATGTAAAGTGGACGTTCCGGCACGAATCTCCGCAATTACTTGTTCGGATTTTACATATTGATCATTTTGCACTAGAATCAAGCTTTTTGAGGGAATATTCACACTATATAGAATATCTTGACTCTGAATAGTTACATGCAAGTCTATATAACATAGAAAAGCAGGCTGCCCATGACGGGTACGTGTGGGGTGAACCAAATTCTCATTGAATTTTATTTTTCCATTCGAAGGGGATCGTACAAGGTCGGCAGTACCCCCTGTGAATACTCCGCCAGTATGAAAAGTTCTTAATGTTAGTTGAGTCCCTGGCTCCCCAATTGATTGACCTGCAATAATACCTACGGCTTCTCCCAATTCGACCAGATCACTATGAGTAGGACTCCGGCCATAGCATAATTGACAGATCCAAGAAGTGCTTCGGCAAGTAAAGGGGGTTCTAATATATATTGGTTGTGCTCGAAATGGTTGTGCTCGAAAGGCAGTTATGAATCGATTGACTAATCCAATTCCAATATCTTGATTTCGCGCGGCAATGCATCGTGAACCGATATATATATCGTCTGCTAATACACGACCAATTAGTGTTTGGACAAAAAGTTTTTCCGTCATCCCATTTTGAGGACTTACAGAAATACCTCGGATAGTACCACAATCTCTTCTACGCACAATAATATGTTGAACTACTTCAACAAGTCTACGTGTAAGATATCCAGCATCTGCTGTTCGCACAGCAGTATCTACAACCCCTTTGCGGGCTCCATAGCAGGAAATTATATATTCTGTCAAAGAAAGTCCCTCGCGTAAATTGCTTTGAATAGGTAAATCAATCATTTGTCCTTGAGGGTCCGACATTAATCCTCTCATACCTACTAATTGGTGTACTTGAGATGCATTTCCTCTGGCTCCTGAAAAAGACATTAGATAGACTGGATTAGAAGGATCCGTTATCCGAAAATTTGAATTCATTTCTTGTTTCAAATATTCACTTGTCGCATACCATATCTCAACAGATTGGCGTAATTTTTCTACCGCGTGTACAGCCCCATAATAATAGTGTTTCTCCAAAAGAAAACTCTGTTGTTCCGCGTCTTGGACTAACCATCCCTTAGAGGGTATTGTTAAAAGATCCTCGATTCCTAACGAAATCGATGTAGTAGTGGCTTGATGGAAGCCCAGAGTCTTTAGTTGATCCAGTATATGGGATGTATATCCCATTCCAAAATGATCTATTAATCTGCTAATAAGTCGTTTCATACCAGTTCCGTCTATCTCTTTATTATGAAAGACCAGATTGGCCCGTTCCGCCATACATAAGTACCCCCTTTTCGGCTGAGTAGGATTCGACAATTGCTGAGTAGGATTCGACAATGGGCCTGAGTCAGTGATTCGAAAATTTAATTAACTTAATTGCCTCAATCTCAATCTGGATTCGCGTGGCAAATAATGATGATACTAGGGAAATCGGAATGCCCCCCGAAAGGGGAGGGGCATCGCCGAATCTAACTTTCTTGTTTAGGTAGTGTATGAATAGGCCTGACTAAATCCTTGTATGGCTTCCTCTATTTCTCTATAAAAAGAAATATGACCAAGAGTGGTTCGAATGTATATCGAACGAATTTCTTTTTTTCTATTTCCCATTATTAGATAGTGGGCATAAATCTCATGATAAGTCCCCAAAGATTCATATTGAACTTCAATCGGAACTTCTCTTGACCCAATGACGCGTTGATCCAGGTTCCATCGTAGCCACAAGGGACTATCTAAACTGATTAGTTTTTGTCTATAAGCTCCCAGTGCATCATAAGAACTAGAAAAATGGGGTTCTTTATCTTTCCTATATTTAAAATTATTATTATTATTGTAATTTACTTTTAGATTTGGGTAGTTTCTGCAACTATTATATCTATTTGCACAAATACCTCGACGCTTTCCAATCGTTAATACATAAAGCCCGATAAGCATGTCTTGGGTTGGTACGCAAATAGGATCCCCAATAGCGGGAGATAAGAGATTCATATGAGAAAACATAAGTAAACGGGCTTCTGCCTGAGCTTCCAAGGATAAAGGTAGATGAACAGCCATTTGATCTCCATCAAAGTCCGCATTGAAACCCTTACACACTAATGGGTGTAAAGAAATAGTACGCCCCTCTACTAAAGTGGGTTGAAAGGCCTGTATGCCTAATCTATGCAGGGTAGGTGCTCTATTTAACAGTACAGGATGTCCCCGCATAACTTCTTGAAGTATTTCCCATACAATGGGTTCTTTTTCCCAAATTTTCCTTTTAGCAATCCTTACATTAGAAGTGGCGCGTTTCGTGATTAAATCGCGAATTACAAATAGCTGAAAAAGCTTTATTGCTATCTCTAGAGGTAATCCACATTGATGTAATGAAAGCGAAGGACCCACAACAATGACAGAACGCCCCGAGTAATCGACCCGTTTCCCAAGCAGAGTCTCGCGAAACCTTCCCTCTTTACCTTCAATTACATCTGAAAGTGATTTGTATACTTTATTGTGACCATCCCTCGTCGGTTGCCCGCGGGACCCACTATCAAGAAGTGTATCCACGGCTTCTTGTACCAATTTTTCCTGGCACATTACTAAATCTGCTGGCGCTAATTCACTTCTTTTTAATAGATAGGCAAGATTGTTGTTCCGACGGATAACTCTCTTATAAAGTTCATTAATGTCTGAAGTCACTACTTTATCTCCAGACCTATAAACAATAGGTCTCAATTCGGGAGGAAGAACCGGTAATAAGCACAAAACCATCCATTCTGGTTCTACATTTGTTTGAATAAAATGTTTCGCCAATTGCATGCGTCTAATCAAAAAAACTTTTCTTATTCGTCTTTTTCTATCTTCCCACTCATCTCCACTATACCCCTCGTCTTCTAATTCCTTCCATTCGACCAAAGAATTCTCTATAATAATTCGCAAATCCAAATCTGCTAATTGTTCTCTAATAGCACCTGCTCCTGTCGCAATTTCCCGATTTCGAAATGTTGCAAAGCCTGGGGTAGAAAAAAAGGGAGAAATGCTGTGGTTACAGGATGCAATTTCCTCTTCGAATAAACCTCGTAATCGTAAAAAAGTGGGTTTTTTAGTGCTGGGCCTAGCAAAAGAGAAATCGCCGTATACTAGGCCCTCCAACTTCTTAAGAGGTTTATCTAAAAGATTCGCGATATAACTAGGAAGACCTTTCAAATACCACACATGAGTCACGGGACATGCGAGTTTGATGTATCCCATTTGATATCTTCGTATCCGAGAATCCACAAATTCGACCCCGCATTTTTGGCAAAATCTTTCGTCTTCGTTTTCAGCTCCGCTCGCTCGAGAATTGCCACAAGCGCAAATCCCGCTTTTTATGGGTCCAAAGATTCTTTCGCAAAACAATCCATCTTTTTCTGGTTTATCGGTTTTATAATGAAAAGTAGAGGGCCTTGTGACTTCGCCAACGACTTCTCCATTAGGTAGGTTTTTGTTAGCCCAAGCCTTTATTTGTTGAGGGGAAACGAGTCCAATTTGAAGTTGTTGATGTTTATATTGGTCAATCATAAAATAGAAATAAGAAAAGAATTTATATTTATTCCGATCAAACTTCCTCCCTATTAACCTGGAAGTTCTTTTCAGATACAAGGAAATGATTCAGTTCTAGAGCCAAAGATCGTAGTTCTCGAACGAGCACTCGAAAAGATTCTGGAGGATCCTCATGATTAGGTATTCTTTTTCCCCAGATCGTAGCATTAAGTATTTCTTGGCGAGCTATAAGATGGTCAGATTTATAAGTAAGTATCTCTTGTAAAATATGAGCAACACCAAATCCTTCTAAAGCCCAAACTTCCATTTCTCCTACTCGTTGTCCCCCTTGCTTGGCTCTTCCTCTAACCGGTTGTTGTGTAACAAGTGAGTAGGGCCCAGTAGAACGCCCATGAATTTTCTCATCAACTTGATGAATTAATTTTAAGATATAGGACTTCCCTATTAGAACAGGTTGCTCAAAGGGGTCGCCTGTTCTTCCATCAAATATTCTGCTTTTTCCCGGGTACTCGGGTTCAAATACCCATGGATTTTTTGTTTCTTTACTGGCTTCATATAATTCTGAAAACACAAGTTTTCTTGAAGCCTCTTGCTCATATCTCTCATCAAAGGGTGCTATTCTATAATGTTTCTTTAGCAGATCCCCCGCTAATCCGAGCGAGCTTTCAAATATTTGTCCCACATTCATTCGGGAGGGTACTCCTAAGGGATTGAAGACCATATCAACGGGTGTTCCATCTTGCAAATAGGGCATATCTTGCCTAGGCAAAATTTTGGAAATGATCCCTTTATTCCCATGTCTTCCGGCTACTTTATCCCCAACTTTGATTTCACGTTTCTGTAAAATATATACACGAACCATTATGTCGAGAGCGGGTCCCTTTGGATCCATTTCACATCGATAACGCGCCCTCTTCCACCTATAGGTAATTTCAGAGAAGTTTCTTTTGAAGTGGAAACCTCAAGGCCAAATATGGCCCGTAATAATCCAGCTTCCGCGATATAAGATGATTCGCTCGCTATCTGAGGCGTTAATTTACCTACTAAAATATCACCAGTTTCTACCCAGGATCCCAACCTAACAACTCCATTTCTGTCCAAATTGCGGAGTAAATGTTCTTCTAGATGTGGTATTTCTTTAGTGATTTTTTCAGCGGAGCCCTGGCTTGTCGTATCCGTCTGAATTTCATATTTCCGGATGTGAAAAGAGGTATAAATATCTTCATATACCAAACGTTCGCTAATTAGTACTGCGTCTTCAAAATTGTAACCTTCCCATGGCATATAAGCTACTAATACGTTTTTTCCTAAAGCAAGTTCGCCCCCAATTGTAGCAGCTCCTTCTGCTAAAATTTGTCCTTTTTTAATGGATTTACCCCGTGGAACCCGGGGTTTTTGGTGCATACAAGTATTTTTGTTAGAGCGACGGTGGTTAACTAAAGGAATACTTATAGTCTTCCCACTACTTGATAAAAGTATCTTATGACTATCAGTAGAAATGATCTTTCCCTCGCGTTCGGCTATAATGGAAACCCTCGAATCTAGAGCTGTTTGGCGTTCCAATCCAGTTCCAACAATGCATTTCTCGGACCGAGAAAGCGGAACTGCTTGGCGCTGCATATTAGAACTCATTAAAGCCCGATTCGCATCATTGTGCTCAATAAAAGGAATGAGAGAACCCCCAATAGAAAAATATTGGAAAGGAAAAATACTTCTAACATGAATCTGTTCCCATGCAATAGTCAAGAATTCTTGACGGTATCTAGCCGGAACAACCTGTTCTTCCTGAATACCTTGATTCAAGGACAAAGAATTTCCTGCTGCTATCATATAATATTCATCTCTATTTGGTGATAGATAAACCACCTGTCTCTCTTTTTTTTCTTTTGCTTTCTCAGCAGATATTTCATAAAACGGACTCTCTATGGATCCCCACAAGTGATCAATTCTCGCATGAATTGTTAAGGATCCAGTAAGTCCAACATTGATTCCTTCAGACGTGTCAATTGGACAAATACGCCCATAGTGACTCGGATGAATATCTCGGCTCCGAAAACTTGCGGTTCTCCCCGTCAACCCTCCAGGACCTAAACAACTCACTTTTCGCCCATGAACAGTTTGTGTCAATGGATTCGTTTGATCAAAAACTTGAGATAACGGGTATGTGCCAAAAAAGGTCTCATAAGTAGTTATTAATAAAATTGAAGTTGAAGTTGGAGTTACCAAAGTTTGGGGAGTCGGTTTCGATTGACGTATGAATACTCTACGAATAGTTTTTTGAACTGCATGTTGTAAACGACCAAGAGCCAATCCGAATTGATCTTGTAACAGATCCGCAACCGAACGAATACGTTTATTTTTCAAGTGATTCATATCGTCATCGTCAAGTATACCCGTTCCAAATTTCATTCCAATCAAATGATCCGTAGCGGCCAATACATCTCGTGGTAACAAGAATGTATTGTTCTGAGGAATATCAAGATTAAGTCTCCGATTCATATTTCGTCGACCAATCCTTCCTAATTCACATTTTTGTTGAAAAAATTTCTTTTGTAATTCCTCGCATAAGGACTCCGAAAATACCAGGTCCCCACCTACACAAGCAAATTGTTGATAAAACTCCAAAATAGCTTTTTCTTTTGACTCAATCCTCTTCTTCTCTTTAGCATTCGGGAAAGACAAGAAAATTTCAGGGTAGGAAACATTATCCAGAATTTCTCTTAGATTCGAACCCATAGCTGATGATAGAACTAGAATAGATATCTTTTGTTTTCTACTCACGCGAGCCCATATCCTTTCTTTTTTATCAATTGCTAATTCCGATCTCCCCCCCCAATCTGATATTATAGTGCCAGTGTAGATAGAAATTCCCTTATGATCTAATTCCGAGCGGTAGTAAATACCAGGACTTAGCAATATTTGATTGATCACAATTCGGTATATTCCATTTATAATAAAGGTTCCTAAGGAATTCATTATAGGAATGTTTCCGATAGAAATGGTTTGCTTTTGCACATCGAAACCAAAAATTAATCTCGCAGATACATATAATTCGGAAGAATAGGTGAGTGATTCATACACAGCATCTCTTTCTTTTATCGAGGGTTCTAGCAGTTGATATCCTTTCGCAAATAATTGAAATGCAATTTCGTGATCTGGATCTTTAATTGTTGGAAACTTGTCAAGTTCTTCTGCCAAGGCTTGATTAATGAACCTACAAAATCCCTCGAATTGGATCTGACTAAATCCGGGTATTGTGGACATTCCCTCGTTTCCATTCCGGAGCATCTTAATCTTAAGTTTCCTGTTTATCAAAGAAAAATTCCATTATCAGCTCACTCTTCATCAATCCCTATGGATCGATCTAGCAATCATGGAATCTATATTCTGTTTACTGAATCACATGAAATTCTAGGGAACTCCACATACGTATTTCATATATGTATTTCATACATATGAATAGAGACCATTTGGACGAAAGTTCGAGTTTGCCAGGGGTACAAATGAAATGAAAATGAATTGATAAAACATTCCTACAAAAAAAATTCTGCCACTTATACTTTATGTTATGATATTCTAATCAGATTGGATGGCAAAGATTTCTCATTTTATCTCCTTTCTATGAATGTAATAAAGCCGTAATATAATATACTAGAAAGTTTGACTTTACTTCGATTTAGAATAGCGTGCTTACTTTAATTTCTCAAAATAATTTGAGGGTTCTTTTTTATTTCGGATCGGAGTAGTATAATTGCTAGAAAATTCAGTATTTCATTGTGGAATTCTAAAATAAAGTAAGTCCCTTTTTTAAGTACATGCCAATCTAGTTATCCACCTCTCCCCATATCCATGCTTTTCTTTTATCGTAATTTCACTTGGGTACGCCAAGATAGTCAGGTTATACTCTATATCAGAGCAAATTTCCTTTTTTTATTCAAGATATTTAATTTAATACTTTGAAAAATTAAAGCATGATTCCCCATAGAGATATGTACATAAAGGGGATCTTTGGATAATAATGCTGTTCGGACCTAAAGTTTACCTATACACGGATTAAGCATAAAGCCATAATATTTTATTATGCCATTGAAGGGGGGGGAGATAATACCGATTTAAGAGTAGTTCACTACTGCAATAAAAAAAAGAGAATTCTAGTTAACGGTTCCAATTTATTCTGAATTTTGCAGCCTGTGAATAGAAATCCACTTTTTCTTCTTTTTCATCTCAATAGAAAGAAATGGGAAGTTTTATTGTGTTAACAATGTATGTTTTAAGATAGAATCTATCGAGGAGAATAATAGAAACTGGATCAAAAAAAGCAGGAATAGATTTTTTGAAAAAGATTGGAAAAAAGTAAGTAGAATTATATTCAAAATAAAAGGGGCTTTTCGTAAGAAAACGTGGATGAATACTTGCTGTTTTCTAGATTTTTGATCGGATTTTTTGGCGGCATGGCCAAGCGGTAAGGCAGGGGACTGCAAATCCTTTATCCCCAGTTCAAATCTGGGTGCCGCCTGATCAATAAAATACTTAGGTTTTTTTTATAGTGCTGATCGAATTCGATAAATTTTTACTTCGCATAAGTTCGGGCAAGAGAGTAACTGGGCCTGCCGATACTGGGTTTAGAGAAACCATACCATAGTTCTATCCTCAAACTAGGGTTAGGGTTTGTTTTGACGGTAGTGGCCAAAATGGTTATCAATAGGGGTGAGGTAGTGTTTCCTTATTCTTTTATTATATGAATTTGAATTGGTTCTTAATTGAGATTCGATTTGATAATTTTAAAATACGAGGATAAGATGTCAGAAATCTTGGTATCCAAAGAAAGGTCCCTAAGGGGCATTCTTTTTTTTTTTCAATCTAAGATTCAAGAAGGGACTCCACGAAAGAATATCAAGACTTACTAATTATTATACATTTTTTTATCGTACATCTTATGTTACCTACATACACTAAAGTAAGGACTACTTAATTCTAACGAGAATCAGATTAAATAGGTCGATCAAAAATCAATTTAGGAGTTGTATTATGGATAAAATCTCTTCATTCTTTCATAGAATGATACAAAGCAAGGCTGCAGGGTTTAGGTCAAAAATAAACATTAGGTAAGGTAGGTATCCAATAAATATTTATCTATCGATAATTTTATGGTATATTCGGGCGTCCTTTGCTTAAAAAAAAAAAAAAGAGTAACAAAAGGAATAAAAAATCTTCCTATTCCCGCTTCTTCTATTCAGGACATCATTCCCGTACTCTTTCTTTTTTAAGGAAAAAAGGGCTATAGTATCTCGTATTTTTAATGCTCTCTAATTCTACCAGAATTCCTATAAGAATTTGTTAGGAGTAAATTCCTTGAACTGATTGATCCATGGCCTTAGGGCGGAATCCCTTTTTGACTCTGTACCCTTGATTCCACTATGATTATTGATCAATAGTAGAATAATCCCTTCATAGAAATAGGAGACATAATTTAGATGGATATAGTAAGTCTCGCTTGGGCTGCTTTAATGGTAGTCTTTACATTTTCTCTTTCACTAGTAGTATGGGGAAGGAGTGGACTCTAGGGATACTACTAATTGATTAAGTAATCAAATTGTTGTATCAATTCTTTTCTTTAATGGATCATTTTGCATTAATCATTTTGTCAAACGTTATTCTTTAATCTTTTTCTTTAGTTTTGTTTCACTCCTGTAAGAAACTCTTGTATTGTAAGTTGTAATGTAAGAAAGAGCCATTATACCAATTCAGAATTTCTACTAGAAATGACGAATGGTTAAAAAAAGTTCTATACATAAGAAAATTAGACTTTCTTCCACGGAACTATTCACGGCATATCACACATTTTCCATTTCCTTTTACTTTTTACTATAGTCTATTCTTCATATTATTTTTCTTTCCTTCCATGGATTCTTTGGTCAAGAATTGTCTTAGATTTTTTTATTTTGACCTGATTGAAATTAAGTGGATGCAATGAAAAAAGAAATTGAATTAGACTACTTAACTATTTCAATCTACTAATCTATTCTATGTAGATTCAAAGATAATATAATAGAAAGAATCTAAAGTGTCGTAGAAAAAACTATATGTAGTTCTTTCTACCACACTTTAAGATTCCAACCAGATCCTTTCATTTAAGACTTGGATTTTTTTTATTTAATCCCTTTTTAATTTCTTCAATGATTAATTGGAATTCCAATTAATTATTTTGGCTGACTGTTTTTACATAAATAATAAGTAAAAAAGAAGTAGGAACTAGAATGAACAGTGCAGTAGCAATAAATGCGAGAATATTGACTTCCATAACCTCTTTATTTTTTATTTTCACAATAACTCGGGATGTAATCCCATGGAGAGGAAAAAGGGGTATCTTGTAAATTCAAGGGTAGGGCTTGCATTCTGATAATACTGAATCAATTCAATATTATGAATATCGGATCTATCAAATCAATTCATGGATGAGAGTTATATTTCACGGATGAGAGTTATATAGTATAACATAGGAAGATCCTCTATCCACACTAAGACCAAAATGGGTTTTTTGATTGGATTAGGAATTCCCTCTTTTTTAATCCTTTTCTACTTTTTCTTTTCTATATCTCTAACCCACGAGCTTTCTTAATCTTATACTTTCTTAATCTTATACAATTTCCCTTCCTTTTTCTTATAGTTATACATACAATTATGTATGTATTATATGACCAACTTTCACTTTCTATGGGTCACATAGACATCCAAATAAGCAGTAGAAGTGAGATGGGGAAAAGAGGTCTGAAATAAAAAGGGAATACGATTTATGTATGGATTCCGGTAAAATACCGGTACTCTATTCCATAAGAGTGGAATAGGAAATTAAGATGAGGATGGTATCATCATAAAGAAAGATAGAGTAATATAATATCCTAAATTCTACTAATCCACATATCGTATGTGTGTCTTTCTTTATCGATTGGGAGTAGTGAAAAAAAAATTCCTATATGCCCTCCCTCCCTCTTTAATGAGAGATGCAAAATAAAAAAGTGAAGTAAGGGTGCCCTGTGGGTATTTGATCTTGCTCCCTGCCCCTTTTTTTCATGGAAAAAGGAAATATCAATTTCTCCATTCATTGAACCCTAGTTCGGGACTGACGGGGCTCGAACCCGCAGCTTCCGCCTTGACAGGGCGGTGCTCTGACCAATTGAACTACAATCCCCGCGGGGTGTATGGCATACCCATTCTTAAATAGAACCATAAGAAGATTCGATTCGTCTTTCGTACTCTAAGAAATAGACGAATCATATACTACATACCCACATATTATATTATACGTGGGTATAGTGAGAGTGACATAACTAGTATGTCGTGATTTTTTATCACTAAAAATGGATAATAATCCAGCCTTCAATAAGAAAAACTCTTTTGTTTGTAAGAAAGGAATGAGAGAGATATGGATTAGAAAAAAAAATTTCCCTTTTTTCTTTATCTTTTATTTCTATAGATCAGACATTTTATTTTATGGAAGAAAAACAAAAGGATTTAGTTCATACTCACGAAGCCCTAGATTTTTGGTTTGGGCCGAGCTGGATTTGAACCAGCGTAGACATTGTCAACGAATTTACAGTCCGTCCCCATTAACCACTCGGGCATCGACCCAGGAAGAATTTATTCTAGGGTTTTTGCTAATCTATGATTAACCTCCTTTCATAATACTCCCTACCCCCAGGGGAAGTCGAATCCCCGCTGCCTCCTTGAAAGAGAGATGTCCTGAACCACTAGACGATAGGGGCATCACTAGACGATAGGGCCATATACAACCGCTCGTGATTATACTATAATCATAGTATGAGCAGTTTTTTGGAATTGTCAATATACTCGAAAAGTATAAATAGATCCAAAGCAAAGAGTTTTTCCAACTTTTCTGTTATGTTTTCATCTAGGATTTTTTTTAGTTGATCGTTATAGATTAATTCTCCGTGCTTCATTTAGTGTTCATACCAAAAATGCATCCATCCCGCACTAAGTCATAAAATTCTCTAAAAATATAGAGAAAGTTTCAAAAACAAAGAAAAAAAGTGAATCAATTTAGTAGAAAAGTACTCTATCAGATTCGAACCAACGACTTACGTCTTAGCACGAGATTACTCTACCACTAATTTAAAAAGCCCTTTATCGGATTTGAACCGATGACTTATGCCTTACCATGGCATTACTCTACCACTGAGTTAAAAGGGCTTTTTATTTAATTCAAAAATTAGCCACTTGGATTTCCCATTATGGGTCTACTGCATAATGTACATATTATATATATAATATATAGAGATAGAGAGAGAGACATTATGTAGAGATTGTATATGTATATATCGATATCTTGAGAGCTCAAAATAAAATTAATAAAAAAAAACATACCCTACATAACATATCCAACTCTTCTTGGTTCAGGGTTTTCCGTTTCCGAAGACTAGTAAAATAGGCGGATTCTGGAACCCCAAGGATTCAACGGTATATGGATATGGAAAATATAAGATTTCCGATCCTAGCGGGAAAAGGCGGGGAACAGATACCCAATAGGATATAGGATCCTTGGGAGGAACTTTTGGTAATGGCCTTGATCCTCTATGCTATTTTTTATGTGTTCTTAGTTCTATTGAACTTTTTGCATTCTTTTAAACAAGAATCTAATAAACTAGAATTGAGTCAGTGGAAAAAAGGAGAGAGAGGAAAGTGTTAAATGGAGAGAGTCGACTAATCAGAGACTTTTAGGATCTTCTTTACATCAGGTAAATCTGTCGGCCCTGTCCGTTTTTTTCTTTAAGTTACGACTCTTTGCTGCTTACTTCTATCAAGCCATAGGGAAAGTCTATGATGAATTTGGAAAACTCATCTCACTCTTACTCTATGGCTCGGACTTAATGGGGGAAGAAAACATCTTCCATAATTTCTTTTTTGTTCAATTCTGGACAAAAAAGAAAAGGAAAAAAGGAATTTATAGGGACAGTGTTACCCCCTATATCCCCTAGTTTATATTGTAGGAATAATAAAACAATTTAGCAGTCTGACACACTTACGTCCTTGCAAAGTAAATAATTATTATTGTAGTCGTAACCGTAGAATAGGATCCTAATCAAAATAAATACATTTGGTTCAGGCGCTATTAGCATGGTAAGAAAAGATTTTTTTTACAGACCAGAGGGGCTATCTAAATCCTAAAGTAAAGGCGAGCGATCGAAGTAGAAGTACCAACGGCTCAGTGTCATGAACCTTCTCCATCTGATTCAATAAGGGGGAATTAGCCTTCTTGTCAAATGGCTATCCTTGACAAAGGGTACCATTTATACCATAATCTACAATGTAGCGGGTATAGTTTAGTGGTAAAAGTGTGATTCGTTCTATTAATAACTGAATTTGAAATGATATACTTAAGGCATCCTTAAGTTTTTTATTTTTATATTCCGATGAAAACTTTAGTTCTTATAAAGGATTAAATCCTTTTCCTCTCAATAGCATATTGAGGAAGAATATACATTCTGGCGATTTGTATCCAAAGACTAATTTAAATTGCATCCAAAATAAAAATAGGATTATGAGTACAGAGTCGCGAAGCATAATTTTGCATTGGATTAAGTATTCCAATTTTGAAAATATGAGTAAAGGATCTATGGATGAAGATACAAAAAAGTTGATTTCCAATCGTAACTAAATCTTCTTAAAATAAGGAATAAGGAAGCCAAATAGCTAAAAAACGATAGTTTTGGTTTACTAGAACCATCCGCATATTGTTTCAGCTCGGTGGAAACCCAATTCTTTTCCTCAGGATCTCTTGAATGAAATTAGGGAACGAAGTAAGTAGATTAGATGAATTTAGATAGAATTTCTATCTCCTACTCTATAAGGATCATCTAGAAAGCGGAGAGCTTTGGTTCCATTCAAATAGAAAAGCTGACATAGATGTTAAGTGTGTGAGAATATCCATAAAGGAGCCGAATGAAATCAAAATTTCATGTTCGGTTTTGAATTAGAGACGTTAAAAATAATCAACCAACGTCGACTATAACCCCTAGCCTTCCAAGCTAACGATGCGGGTTCGATTCCCGCTACCCGCTCCATTCTGTATAAAAGGAGTATTCTATTTGTCTAGACATGTTAGAGGCTTGTATTCAAGCCTTTTTTGTCCACCAGTTTCTGGTACTCCAGAGCGGAGTAGAGCAGTTTGGTAGCTCACGAGGCTCATAACCTTGAGGTCACGGGTTCGATTCCCGTCTCCGCACTTAGCAGTCTGTATAAAAGGACTATTCTATTTCTCTAGATATGTATGGTAGAGGGGCGTATCCAACCCTTTTTTATTCATTAGTTCCCGGCCCTAGAGGGCAAAATTGAGCAGTTTGCGAAGTCACTTGCCTTCAAAAAAAGAAGGCGCAAGGCCTCTCCCTACCCTGCAGAAAATAAAAATGAAACGAAAGGGACAGTCTACCTCTCCCTTCCCTTTAAAAAAAGTTTGCCCGTTGTTTGTCTCAGTTAATACCCAATTTTTGGAGCTCTGTTGGCGAGTTCTATTTCTGCCTCTGGAGCGCCCTCTTTTTTTGAGTGGGATGCAAAGGAAGGGTAAGATAGTAAGGGATACGGCACTAGACTAACACCTAATTAATACTTAATTTAATATAAGTAGTTAAACAGTTAACTAGACTAAACTTTTTATCATAGTACTTTGATAAATTAAGCGGGCGAGCGGCGGGAATCGAACCCGTATCTTCTCCTTGGCAAGGAGATATTTTACCATTGAACTACGCTCGCTACGGTATATATTTTATAGCGTATATCCGCCTGGGTCGACCTTCTATGTCTGGGTCGACCGTTTCATTTCATTTTCTATTATATTAGAGTTTTCCTTTTTTTATTATCTGTCAATGAATATTCTAATGGGAATGGAATTTCATAATACTGAAAGAGAAGAGCTAGCAATTCGGAACGCAAATTGCGTTTTAATACGTCTCACTATTCTAATTTTTTAGAAGAAATGGCCTTTATTATTTCTTTTTTATGGGGTTAATAAATATTAACCAAATTTCATTTAAGAAATGAGAGAATTCAGAATAGCTACGAGAAAGACTAGTCCAATCCATAATGATGTACCGGAAAATACAACATTTTTATTATTTGACCAACCATCAGGAGAAGCAAATACAAGGGGTACACTAATTACTAAGACTGAGGAAGTCGCAATTAATGCAAAAACAGCTAATTGGAAAGCAATAGTCATATTTCTAATCCTCCAAGCTACCATCAAATAAAGTTGACTACATATTTGATCCCTCACTTAAACCAAAATTGTAAAAAAATACAAGAAGTAGGAGGGGTTTAATCATGAATCCATTGATTCTTCTCTTTAATTCAAATTTATTACTTAAACCGCTTTTTTATTTGGATATGGGGGTGAGAAGAGATTATTTACTCTTTATTTCACAAGCGGGTATAGCGGATCCTGTATCCGTGTATACAGTATACAGAGATATATCGAAAAGGAACTTGTATCTGATATCTTTCTAGAGGCTAATAAATCTTTTTATTTTTTATATGGCTATGTTCTATTTGTAGGAGTAAAATAAGGATTAGGCTGTGGAGAGATGGCTGAGTGGTTGATAGCTCCGGTCTTGAAAACCGGTATAGTTCTAGGAACTATCGAGGGTTCGAATCCCTCTCTCTCCTTTTGCTTATTGAATACGTTTGTTTCTTTCATTTTTATTTATTTTTTTTTTCTGTCCCTTATCTTTCTTTCATAAAAAGGAATGAATGGCTCGGCTAGATGGAATAACCGAGCCAGAACAGAAAAAAAGTAGAACAGGTATAAATAAGAAAATCTTAGTTAAGAGGGTTCATGTAAAGAACAGGTTCCAAATCACGATCGATTCCCTTTTCAAAACCTGCTGCAGCAGCTCGGGCTCTTCCTGCATGCCATAAATGGCCCACAAAAAAGAAGAATCCTAGAACAAAATGAGAAGTTGATAACCAACTTCTAGGAGAGACATAATTAACTGCATTGATCTCGGTAGCTACGCCACCCACGGAATTTAAAGAGCCTAAAGGAGCGTGGGTCATATATTCTGCTGAGCGTCGTTCTTGCCAAGGTTGTATGTCTTTTTTCAACCTACTCAAGTCCAAACCGTTGGGGCCCCTTAGAGGTTCTAACCATGGAGCACGAAGGTCCCAAAAACGCATAGTTTCCCCTCCAAAGATAACCTCCCCAGTTGGGGAACGCATTAGATATTTACCTAAACCTGTGGGTCCTTGAGCGGATCCCACATTAGCTCCAAGACGCTGGTCTCTAACTAGAAAAGTAAATGCTTGAGCTTGAGAAGCTTCTGGCCCGGTGGGTCCATAAAACTCACTCGGATAAGCTGTATTATTGAACCATACAAAACAACAAGCGATAAAACCAAAGACAGATAAAGCAGCTAAACTATAAGACAAGTAAGCTTCTCCAGACCATACAAATGCACGGCGAGCCCATGCGAAGGGTTTGGTTAAAATATGCCAAATTCCGCCAAATACACAAATAAAACCCAACCATACATGCCCACCAATTATATCTTCTAAATCATCTACACTAACAATCCACCCTTCTCCACCAAAAGGAGATTTTAGTAAATAACCAAATATAACACTGGGACTAAGGGTCAAATTGGTAATTTTTCTTACATCTCCCCCCCCAGGGGCCCAGGTATCATATACACCGCCAAAATAAAGAGCCTTGAGTACTAGAAGAAAAGCACCTAGACCTAACAAAATTAAGTGAATACCCAAAATTGTAGTCATTTTATTTCTATCTTTCCAGACATAACCAAAGAATGGAAAAGATTCCTCAAGAGTCTCGGGTCCCAGAAGCGCGTGATAAATGCCACCGAAGCCTAAGACTGCGGAGGAAATTAGGTGAAGTACGCCAGATACAAAGTACGGAAAAGTATCTAGAACTTCCCCCCCTGGCCCTACTCCCCAACCTAGAGTAGCTAAGTGTGGAAGTAAAATCAACCCTTGTTCATACATGGGCTTTTCTGGTACGAAATGGGCCACTTCAAATAGGTTCATTGCTCCGGCCCAGAATACGATTAATCCGGCATGAGCTACATGAGCTCCAAGCAGTTTACCGGACAAATTGATAAGTCTGGCATTCCCAGCCCACCAAGCAAAGCCGGTGGTTTCTTGGTCACGACCAGCTAAAACGAAAGTTCCATTAAAGAGCGTTTCCACGTGGTAGAACCTCCTCAGGGAATATAAGATTTTCATGAGGCTGATCCTGAGCTGCCATCCACGCACGAATACCCTCGTTTAAAAGAATATTTTTGGTGTAGAAAGTCTCAAATTCAGGATCTTCCGCTGCACGGATTTCCTGGGAAACAAAGTCATAGGCACGTAAGTTCAGAGCCAAGCCAACTACGCCAATAGCACTCATCCATAAACCGGTGACGGGTACAAATAGCATAAAGAAATGTAACCAACGTTTATTGGAAAAAGCAACACCAAAGATTTGGGACCAAAAGCGGTTAGCAGTGACCATTGAATAAGTTTCTTCAGCTTGAGTTGGGTTAAAAGCACGGAAGGTATTTGCACCATCACCGTCCTCAAATAGAGTGTTTTCTACGGTCGCTCCATGAATAGCGCATAGCAGAGCCGCACCTAATACTCCGGCAACTCCCATCATATGAAATGGGTTCAACGTCCAATTATGAAATCCTTGGAAGAAAAGGATGAATCGAAATATCGCTGCTACGCCAAAACTCGGCGCAAAGAACCAACCAGATTGCCCCAGTGGATAAATAAGGAATACAGAAACAAAAACAGCAATTGGACCAGAGAATGAGATTGCATTATAAGGCCGCAATTGAACAGACCGAGCAAGTTCAAATTGGCGTAACATGAAACCTATTAGTGCAAAAGCCCCGTGGAGAGCTACAAAAGTCCATAGACCGCCTAATTGACACCAACGAGTAAAATCTCCTTGTGCTTCGGGCCCCCATAGTAGCAACAAAGAGTGTGCTAAACTATTGGCAGGGGTAGAAACTGCTGCGGTTAAGAAATTACAACCTTCCAAATAGGAACTAGCCAATCCATGGGTATACCAAGAAGTTACAAAAGTTGTCCCTGTAAACCAACCCCCTAAAGCGAAATAAGCACAAGGAAAGAGCAATAGGCCAGACCATCCTACAAAAACGAAACGGTCCCTTCGTAACCAGTCATCCATAGTATCAAATAGATCATTTTCTTCTTTAGGAATTCTACCAAGGGCTATAGTCATAGTGATCCTCCTATTCAATTACTTCAACCATTTCCGAGCACCTCATATCACTTTCCAAGGCATATGATAGTTTTATTATCTGTGGACGATTTCTTTCTCGTTCAATGCCCTTTTTCAATGGTCTCGAAGAGAGAAATTTCCCATTTTTATCTATGGAGTCACAGTCACAACCGAGGTCGTGGTAAATCCATGAATTTGATTCGATTTGTTTTTCTTATACTATTTATTTGTTTTTCTTATACTATAGAAATAGAAATAAATTGTTTTTCTTATACTATAGAAAGAAATAAACCTTTGAATTCAGCATTATTCCAAGACTCCTATTTCAAAGTCTATCTTTTAAGGGAAAAATGCAAATAAAAGTAACCCTTCTTTTCCCATTCCCTCTCTATTGCATGGGTGGAAGAACTAAAATAATAGAGGATTCTGAAAAAAAAAAATGGACCTTCGAAATCCAATTTTATGTGTAGCGCAAAGGAGTTGCGATTTCTTCTTATTCCTATAGAACATCTAGTAACAAGAATATGAAATCGTAAATAGCGAAAAATTCTTGTCTTGCGCGGTCTAAGTCTAAGGAAATAAAAAAAATTCGCTTATACAATTTCATCTACATCGAATTTATATATCAGAATAGCGGATAGAGGCATCATTAAAGGAGTCAGGTCTACTTACTTTATGCTTCTTTCCAATTTTATGGT
>NW_028260368.1:10339118-10378710 GCF_056163025.1 Triticum urartu | reverse complement strand
ATGGTATCATTATGAATGTACAAGCCAAAACTGTGAAAACCTAGAAATATACATACCCAGTTAAGGTGGGATATGATTGCATCGCGGTGTCTAAGGACGCGATCTAATAGATCGTTGTATCGAGTAGTTGGATCATAGTCTCTTACCATAAAAATTGCTGCATGTGCAGCAGCACCGACTATTAGAAATCCGCCAATCCACATGTGGTGTGTGAACAAGGAAAGTTGTGTACCATAGTCAGTAGCTAGGTATGGATAGGGAGGCATAGAATACATATGATGAGCTACAACAATGGTTGTAGAGCCTAGCATAGCTAGGTTAAGAGATAATTGAGCATGCCATGACGTTGTTAAGATTTCATAAAGACCCTTATGGCCTTGTCCTGTAAATGGGCCCTTGTGAGCCTCCAAAATATCTTTAAGTCCATGGCCAATACCCCAATTGGTCCTATACATATGACCTGCGATTAGGAAAAGAATAGCAATAGCTAAATGATGGTGCGCAATATCGGTCAGCCAGAGACCACCGGTTACTGGATCTAGTCCTCCGCGAAAAGTCAGAAATTCTGCGTATTTGGACCAATTTAAAGTGAAAAAAGGGGTTGCTCCTTCGGCAAAACTAGGATAAAGTTGAGCCAAAAGGTCCCGATTCAAGATAAATTCATGAGGAAGTGGTATCTCTTTAGGATCCACCCCAGCGTCAAGAAATTGGTTAATTGGTAAAGATACATGAATTTGGTGCCCCGCCCAAGAAAGAGACCCAAGTCCTAATAATCCCGCTAAGTGGTGATTCAACATGGATTCTACATCTTGGAACCAGGCCAATTTGGGAGCGGCTTTGTGATAATGGAACCAACCAGCAAAAAGCATTAACGCTGCAAAAATCAATGCACCAATTGCAGTACAATAGAGTTGTAATTCACTAGTTATTCCAGATGCTCGCCAAAGCTGAAAAAAACCAGAGGTTATTTGGATTCCTCGGAAACCCCCGCCTACATCACCATTCAATATTTCTTGCCCTACTATAGGCCAAACTACCTGAGCACTGGGTCCAATGTGAGTAGGATCACTTAGCCATGCTTCATAATTGGAAAAACGGGCGCCATGAAAGTACATGCCACTCAACCAAAGAAAGATAATGGAAAGTTGCCCGAAATGAGCACTAAAGACTTTTCGAGAAATCTCCTCCAAATCACCAGTATGACTATCGAAATCGTGAGCATCAGCATGTAGGTTCCAGATCCAAGTGGTAGTATCAGGGCCCTTAGCTAGTGTTCTTGAGAAATGGCCGGGTCTGGCCCATTCCTCAAAAGATGTTTTTACAGGATCCCTATCCACAACAATTTTTACTTCTGGTTCCGGCGAACGAATAATCATTAAGTCCTCCTCTTTCCGGACAAGACATACAAAGAGACCCGCCAACTGTCTTTTTAGTGAATCTTTGAAAGATATATATTTTGAAAGATAGATTTTGAAAGATAGATTTTGAAAGATAGATATTGTGATTAGTTCTTTTCTTTACTATCTACCATCCTTCTATTTTTTTTTTAGTTATTCACTGGAGCAATTATATATTGAAGTCAATCCGAGGCAAGTGTTCGGGTCTATTATGACATAAAGATTAGGTGCCTAACGGACATTGTTTATCTTGAAAAACAAATATTTCTCGACGTAAGAAAAAAATCTTTTTATTTTTAATTTAAGAAACTAGTGTATTTTTTTTGAGGGCATAAGCTCCTATCTATATCTACTTTCCTTGAGCATAATATAGGGTTTTTTATTTGATTCTAAATTCCAAGATAACTCATTAGAATTATTAATAAGATGGTCCTAATATATTAGCAATATTTAGATTGCCCCCTCTTTTTATTCACTTTATTACTTCTATTCTAGACCCTATCCCTATGGTTTATTCTTATGAAATATCATATAAAATAGAAGGTATAAGAAATGGATATAATGAAATTCTTGATTCGATCTTACGACCTAATTTATTTGATTAATGGATCAACAACCAAACCACCCATTTTATGAAAAGAAGGAGCATGGTCTTATTCAAATTCAAAGCGCTTCGTAATCTTCAACCAGTTCTGTGCTTCAATATAATTTCCCGGAGTAAGCGCTATAGCTTGTTTCCAATATTCAGCAGCTTGATCAAACCAAGCTTCCGCAATTTCCGAATCACCCTGTAGAATGGCCTGTTCTCCTCGGTCGGAATAGGAAGTTCCTTCCCTTAGAACCGTACTTGAGAGTTTCCTACCTCATACGGCTCAGAAATTGCTATCTGAATTTCCCCTATCTTAACTGAATTCGATTTATCAAAAATCGATCCAATTTGTTCTTGGGTTAAGCAGAAGAAATTAATTACCTAAGTTTCAAACCCTAATTTTTATCAATAATCAGTTTGATCTTTTTTCCCACCTTCAGAAGAATGAAGCATAGATAGATATAGAGCCTTCGTTCAAATTTTCTGAGAGGTAACTATCCCGGTTTCATATATGAAATCTCTATAGAATCCTTGAAAAAGACTTTTTTCCATAAGAAAGAAAAAAGAACTTACTATCTTTGGGATCTGATACTACACCGCTGCTTAATCCCTTAGTGGATCGGCTCTATTACATAAGCGGATTCCTAAATTTTGCCCCATATCATGGGATAAGTAAGCAGTTTTTTTTAGTTGTATCGACCCAGTCGCTCACTAATTGATCTTTACGGTGCTTTCTCTATCAATTTGAGAAACTTTATCCATAGAGTAGTAGTATAGGCCATACTTTCTTCGTTTTTTGATTCTCGTGAAGTGTCCTTCCTTCCTACAGCTGATAGGGAAAAATCGTTGTTTTTACGATCCCTATGTAGAAAGCCCTTTTTTTCTAGTATTTACTAGAAAATTTGATCCTCTCTTTTTTTTTTTTCTTTCTATAGTGGAGATAGTCGCACGTAATGACAGATCACGGCCATATTATTAAAAGCTTGCGGTAAGAAGGGGTTTCGTTCTAGTGCCCGGAAATAATATTCCAAAGCCTTTGTATGCTCTCCATTGCTTGTGTGTATAAGGCCTATGTTATAGAGTATATAACTTCGATCATAGGGATCGATTTCTAGTCGCGTAGCTTCATAATAATTTTGCAAAGCTTCCGCATAATTTCCTTCGGATTGAGCCAACATCCGTTACGGTCGTTCATTCTATTCAAAAAATCTCCGTTCCAAAACCGTACATGAGGTTTTCATCTCATACGGCTCCTCCCCCTTCTGTACATAATAGTACTAAGCGAAATAATCTATAGAATCAAAATAGAATTAGTCCCGTCTCATTATGAACCGAAAGGGGCTGGTATTTTTCCAAGAAATCTCTAGCCAACCTTCCCACAAGAGGTTTTTCTTAACACCAATGAATTCTATTAATGCTAGAGGAAAACGATAGCTCCAATAATTTCTTTGTTCTCAACGCCTCCTATTTAGAGGAATTAGCTACTTCAACGATCTTTGATGGTTATAGGGGTATCCAAAGTACAAACCTGATGGTTGTTTGTTATCCCAACCATTCTTCCCAGCCCTGATACCGATCAGGAAAGGGGTAATTTCTAACAAAGTTTTTCTCTTGTTGATTCCTATTTCTAGGTGTAGTGCTTTTCTCCCCTATGCTGCCTACGGATACTAATAGAGTAGGATTGGCCTGTAATCCATACCATACCATATCCTGTAGGTGTAACCTTTCGCTCAATACTCAAATCTACAATTGAAGTATCTGAAGCCGCATCAATCGAGGATACACGACGGAAGGAATTGTTAGTTCGCCTCACCTTCCCGAAGCGTGGGTTTGTTTGCTTTACAAATTTGGTTCTCTCTATGCCAACCCCCCTCTCTTTTTCGTAAGACTGAGGTATAGGTAGGGCTAAAAAAAAGCAAAAAAAAGAGTCAAATCGCACCATCTCTATAATAAGTAAATGCCTTTTTTTCTCCTGAGGTTGTCGGAATTATTCGCAATAAAATATTGGCTACAATTGAGGAGGTCTTATCAATGAAATTTCCATTTCCACGGGATCTAGGCATAATTCCCAACCCATTCTATATAGAATTGTTTTCATTCCTTCACAAAATAACATAAAAACAAACACATTCGATTCTTATAATTATAAATAGATTGATCCATATGCTCTACTCTAAATCCATATGCTTTAAATGGATAAGAGAGATATGGATTTTCCGCTCAGCTCAAATTGTATCCTTTTCCTTCTGCTTGGACACGAAGAGATATGAAATATTTGACTAAGACTGGATTTCATTCCACTTTCCTATTTCTGAACAACAACTTATGTTATCAACTATTTCGTGTTTTCAAAGTTATTAATTGTCTCATACCCTATTTTTGATTTCGATAGTATGGTGTAGCGTATCTTATGCAAACGGAATTCTAAGGTTTCTTTATTTTATTATGCAATAAGAAGAATTCTTCCATTTTCTTTTTCTTTAGTTGCGGGAAAACCCAAATTAAAACTTTTATTTTATAGCGAGCGCAATTTCTAGTAAAAAATCCTGTATCCTTCCACTTAGATCAAAAGGAATTTTTCCAATAGAACTATGGAACCCCCGAGTGGTTGCGGTTGTACCTGTACTGCAGGAATAAGAAAACTCGCTATTCACTCAGTTTATTTTCCATAATAAGTTATGTAGGAGAGATGGCCGAGCGGTTCAAGGCGTAGCATTGGAACTGCTATGTAGACTTTTGTTTACCGAGGGTTCGAATCCCTCTCTTTCCGTTTTTCTTAATTCATCAACGTTAAGGATCACAATGTATCAAATCAAATAACAATTTTTTCCAGCAATAATATAATATCTTATATTATCTTATTTTGATTTAATAGAAATTAGAAATTCTCTATAGCAAATTACTGTGGTATGTAAAATACACATAGAGGAAAAAAGAAAAAAGGATCCTAATCCTAGGGTTAATCAATTTTAGCTAGTTGATGGGAAAATACAAATTAATGGTAATGGTCTTAGGGCGATTTAGTTCGGGGAAAGGGGAAGGGGAAGAAAATTCTATGAACCTTTCCTTTTTTCGTTAAGTTCAAGTCTGACGAGAGTAATATTCTACAACTAACAACTCATTTATTTTGAGACCGACCCACTTCCTATCTAGGATTTTATTTACTAGTCCTTTATATTCCAACGTGTCAATCGCCAAATGCTTTGGCAATTTCCCCGGGTCCGATGAAGCAATATAATTTTGAACCAGACCTTTTGATCTTTGGTTATCTTTCGTAGTAATAATATCTCGGGGTTTGCAACGAAAACTTGGTATATTGACTATACGACCATTAACTAAAATATGTCTATGGTTGACTAATTGGCGGGCCCCAGGAATGGTTGAAGCCATACCCAATCGAAAAAGGATATTATCCAAACGCATTTCAAGTAATTGTAGTAAAACCTGGCCTGTTGACCTTTTTGCTTTTCCAGCGATATGTACATATCTAAGTAATTGTCGTTCTGTCAGACCATAATGAAAACGCAATTTCTGTTTTTCTTGAAGACGAATACGATATTGCTCCTTTTTCCCAGAATTGAATTTTTTTTTAAGATTACTTCCGGATTTAGGTGTTTTTCTAGTGAGTCCTGGTAAAGCTCCCAGACGGCGTATTTTTTTTAAACGAGGTCCTCGATAACGGGACATGAAGACTCCTTTTTTTATTTTATTGAAATTTCATTTTACACAATTAATTTCATTGTATTTACATTACAGAATACATCGAAATTAAAACTGAATTAAACTACAGGATAAACAGAGTAAAATCAACTAAAGTACCCCAAAAAATGGAATTTCATCAAAATCTTTTTTTTTTGTATATATATTATTTATTTTATTGTTTTGTATCTAGCAAAATTGTAAGGTAAAAAACATAAAAGATCCTGGATTCTCCATTTAATTCGGAAAAAAAGAGATTCTTGTTCGTAGAACATCGATAGAGAAAAAAAAGCCGACTATCGGATTTGAACCGATGACCCTCGCATTACAAATGCGATGCTCTAACCTCTGAGCTAAGTGGGCTTACATAACGGAAATAGTGTAACAAATAGAAATAGGTATAGTATAGGAAATCCGTAAAATCTCAGATATTAGTTATTAATCTTAGCTATTAACTAGTTCTAAATTTGAAGTTATACTTATAAAAATAAAAAAATACTAAAACTTCTTAAAGATAAAGTTAGCTTGATATGCTTAACTATAGGATATTAAAAAATAAAATTATAGAATTTATTGGTATTTTCATTCGATCATTATAGACTTTATTATTTGTTAATAATTTGAGGATTAATATTTCACTAAGGGGAACATAGAGTCAGAGTAAATAAAATTGCTAATTCTGATTAGAAAAAAAGAATAAATATCAAGCGTTATAGTATAATTTTGAATACTATAAAAAAGTAAGACGGGAGGTGGGGGAGATAAAAACTTTTGGATATATTGATTCGGATTGAATTGCAAATACATCAAGGATAGAATCAATTCAATTCTGAATTGCAATAAGCAAGCGAGGTCTCTCAAATAGAGTCGAACTGAACTGCTAGACTACGTTGAGTGATGAACTCAATGATTCAAAAAAAAAACTAAGAGATGGATGAAATTACACAAGGAATCCTGGTCTCAAAGAAGAGGGAAATGGGGATATGGCGAAATCGGTAGACGCTACGGACTTGATTGTATTGAGCCTTGGTATGGAAACCTGCTAAGTGGTAACTTCCAAATTCAGAGAAACCCTGGAATTAAAAAAGGGCAATCCTGAGCCAAATCCGTGTTTTGAGAAAACAAGGGGTTCTCGAACTAGAATACAAAGGAAAAGGATAGGTGCAGAGACTCAATGGAAGCTGTTCTAACGAATCGAGTTAATTACGTTGTGTTGTTAGTGGAATTCCTTCTAGTTCTAAATTAGAGAAAGAGGGGTTTTATACCTTATACATTTAATAAACACGTATAGATACTGACATAGCAAACGATTAATCACAGAACTCATATTATATTCTAATTATAATATAGGTTCTTTATCTTTTTTAAAAATGAAATTAGAAATGATAATGATTATGAAATAAAAAACTCATATCATAATTTTTTTTTTTCATTATTGTGAATCCACTCCAATCGAATATTGAATAATCAAATTCTTCAATTAAAATTCAAAGTTTTCGAGATCTTTAAAAAAGTGGATTAATCGGACGAGGACAAAGAGAGAGTCCCATTCTACATGTCAATACTGACAACAATGAAATTTCTAGTAAAAGGAAAATCCGTCGACTTTATAAGTTGTGAGGGTTCAAGTCCCTCTATCCCCAAATCCTCTTTTATTCCCTAACTATACTATATTATTATTATTTATCCTCTTTTTTTTTTCTTTTTATCAATGCACTTTTTTTTCTTTTTATCAATGCAATGGGTTTAAGATTCATTAGCTTTCTCATTCTACTCTTTCACAAAGGAATGCGAAGAGAACTCAATGGATCTTATCCTATTCATTGAATAGATTTCTTTTTTATTAGAGTATCGGCAAGAAATCTTGGTTATTCACTCTATTTTTAAGTTTTATTTAAGTAAACCATGCACAATGCATAGGACTACCCCCCCCATTTTCAAATTTAAAATTTGAAATACTTTAATTAATTTTTAGTCCTTTTAATTGACATAGATACAAATACTCTACTAGGATGATGCACAAGAAAAGGTCAGGATAGCTCAGTTGGTAGAGCAGAGGACTGAAAATCCTCGTGTCACCAGTTCAAATCTGGTTCCTGGCAGAGAAAAAAAAAAAAAAGATCCACCGAATAGGTATTGATCCAAATACCTCGAGATGGATTGTGATACATATTCATTAATAATATTTATTCATCTAAGTGGATAAATCTATAATATAAATATAGAGGCACTTCTTTTTCTTTTTAAAGAAGTTTTAAAATATATCTTTTCTTTATGATAAAGAAGGGGGTGAGATTCCCCTTTATTTTTTTGCGTTTCTTAATTTTGTATTCCGCTATTCCGACGAATATTTTTTTAGTCTTGCTTATCTTTATCTTATCTTATTTTCCTAGTTGTGCTAAGTAATGTGCGCGGTACAAAGTTCCTGGTAGAGAACTTCTTTGAGTCATCCTATTTTTCTGTTCATATGAAGGAAATTAATATGCGATTTTCAAAATAGGGGAATCCAAATGAAACCCTTTTTTTGCTCAGTCTATCTGGAATGCTTTTGTATAATTAGGAATTAATTATAAATAGGTATTCCGTTTCATCTAGGAAAAGAACCTAAAAATATTCCTTGACTTGAATAAAATCTGGAGTTGTGTTGTATAAGTGAGCATGAATTTCTTATCATTCAATGAGCATCTTGTATTTCATAAAAATTGGGGGTTATATAATCCTTACGTAAGGGCCAGCCTATCCAACTTTCAGGCATTAGGATACGTTTAAGGCGCGGATGATTATCATAAGAGATTCCCACCATATCATAAGATTCGCGTTCTTGAAAATCGGCACTTCTCCAAATCCAGAAGACAGACGGAATTCTAGGATTATCCTTTTGGGCAAAGACTTTTATGCAGACTTCTTCTGGATTATCTATACCATATTGTATTCTCGTAAGATGATACACGCTAGCTAAAGATCCACCGGGTGCTACATCATAAGCACATTGGGAGCGTAAATAATTGTAACCATATACATATAAAATGACAGCAATGGAATCCCAATCCCCTGCTTTTATTTGTAAAGTCTCTATTCCTCGGTGATCAAAGCCCAAAGATCTATGAACCACCTCATGTTTGACTAGCCAATTAGATAACCAACCCTGCTGCATTGTCTTCATCTCTCCCTCTTTGTATAAATATTTCACATTTCGGATGCAAGTTTGAAAGATTGCCCTGCTTTTTATTTTTCTACACAAAAGAGCCCCTCTCCTAATTCACTAATTTGTAGGAAGGTACTGAACTTTTGGATTTGAAAAAAGTTTCAGAAGATATATCTAATGTAGATGGTGATTGATAGAGCAATTCTTGCTCATAAGTTCCTGTATGAGTACTGCGCCTAACATAAAGCTTGTGACTGGTAGTAAAACATCTATTTTTATTTTGAGATAGAGTTTGATCCTCAACTATTTCTCGCGATATCTTCTTACGAAGTTTTGTTAGGGCATCTATAACTGCCTCCGGTTTAGGTGGGCAGCCCGGCAAGTAGACATCCACAGGAATTAACTTATCAACTCCCCGAACAGTACTATAGGAATCCGTACTGAACATTCCCCCTGTAATAGTACAGGCTCCCATAGCAATGACGTATTTTGGTTCAGGCATTTGCTCGTATAATCTCACTAAAGAGGGAGCCATTTTCATTGTTACCGTACCGGCTGTTAAAATTAGGTCTGCTTGCCTAGGACTTGATCTTGGTACCAATCCATAACGATCAAAGTCGAATCGTGAGCCTATTAATGAAGCAAATTCAATGAAACAACAACTGGTACCGTATAGAAGGGGCCATAAACTGGAGAGTCTTGACCAATTCGAAAGATCATTTGGTGTAGTTGAAATAACAGAATTGGAACTTGTTTGGTCAAGTAAGGGAAACTCAATCAAATTCATAACTGTCTCAATAGAATCTTTTCCTTCTTTTTTTTTGTCTAAATATTCAGTTAAGACCATTCCAAGGCTCCTTTTCGCCATGCATAAACTAAACCAACAACTAAGATAAGCACGAAAATCAAAGCTTCGATAAAAACGGATACACCCAATACGTCGAAACTCATTGCCCAAGGTATAGAAAGACGGTTTCCACATCAAAAACAACAAAAACGAGCGCAAACATATAATAGCGTATTCGGAATTGTACCCAAGCCCCTCCCATGGGTTCTATACCCGATTCATAACTAGAAAGCTTCTCTGGTCCTTCACTAACCGGGGCTAAAAGTCCTGAAATCGAAAATGCCAAAATAGGAATAAGGCTTGCTATTATTAGAAATGTCCAAAAAATATCATATTCGTGAAGCAGAAACATAATGTACTCCCATTAATGTGGAATAGGCGGAACTTAAATTAGTCAATTCAATTCAGCATTGTCAATTTATCCAGAACTTCTCTCTTTTCCTCGGTGAAACAAGAATCTTTTTTGTTCAAACAAAAGCGCTTAGTTTAAGTTTAGCCTTTGTTTCCTCTGTGCTGCATCTTCTTTAAAGATTCATCCAATGGAATCCCAACTCCCTTTCTTTTGGATTTCCATTCTATTTAGATATGGTGTATGTAGATCTAATTCTTATATAAAGAAAACTTTCTCGTTTCACTTTGTCTCGCTTTCTCTAGAATCTCTAGAAAAAAGAATAGCTCTATCCTTTATTTAATATTTAATAATAAAATAATAAGAGACTATTAAATAAAAATGAGAATACTACTAAATTAGAACCTAATTAAGATAGTAGGACTAATCTATGCAGTATAATTAATGAGAAGTAATACTATAAAATAAAAATAAAGAACTCTATTTCAGAACTATGAGACAGAATATTCTGTTTTCTTATTTACTCTTTACTTTATTTTTTCTATTTAAAGTTGATCAATTTACATAATGTATCTATAAACAAAGTAATAAATATACTTAAAACAAAGTAGGAATTCGCAAAATGGATAAAATCATTGCAGTTATTATAGGGAAGTCTAGAGATATCCTATTTGAAGGAGGACGGGATTCAAATCAGGGAAAGGATCCTTTCTTCTATTGATTTGATAGAAATTCGTTTTTCTTTTCCTGTCTGTATGATTTTGATTTTCGATGAATGAGCCTTTGGTAATGCTTTTATCTCTATTCTATGTCGCAGGCGCCTATCCAGTCTATAAACAAATACTAATGAGAAAATGAAAACTATACTAAACTAAAGAAAACATAGGATAGAGATCCTAAAATCTAAAAAAGGGCATATTAGGGCTATACGGATTCGAACCGTAGACCTTCTCGGTAAAACAGATCAAACGGATTATTATCGAAATGATTTGAACTGTTTCAAAGACCCAACATGCATTTTTTTGCATTGGGCTCTTTCATAAACTGATTTAAAGATCAGTTAGTCCACCATAGTTTTTCTTTACGGAAAGATAATGAGATGGCTCCCTGTGCTCTGATTGATTTTTTGTATTATGATCTATCTAGGAGCAATACCAAAGTGTTTCAAAGGAGGATTACCTTGACTTAGGTCTGCCTCCGGTCTAAATTAAATCAACCTAAGTGAAATGGAGTCTCTATCGTTCCACTGCAAGAGTTAACTATGAGACTTCATACACCTTAAAGTTCATATAGAACGAAAAGAAGTTTTTTGGAGGCCCTTATCCTCATTACGCCTAGCATTTAGTGGGCTGGATATTTACCTTATCAACTAGCAAATCCATAAGGGTTCTATTTGATTAGGCACCTGAATTGGCACCTGAATCGGACTGAACCGACTGTTTGTCAGGCTACTGTTCTCCTATTCTCTCGAATCTATGAAGTAAGACATTGATTTTGCAATAAGATCGATTATGTTCATTGCATAATAAGCTCCTTTGAAAAGCATTGGCGCACGTGTAAACGAGTTGCTCTACCGAACTGAGCTATAGCCCTTATCAGAGATATCTTAACATATAGATAATTTCTTGTCAAGATGAATATTTTCTAATGCCAGAGGATACCCCTTTGATCTGTATCTGTTTAGTATTTAGTTTAGTATTTAGTATATAACAGACCAATAACAGAGCGGTATTGCTTAGAAAAGGGATTCAATATATAATCGATCGAAGTAATGGGTCTTCCTTTGTGGTGATAAATTGCCTACTTAACTCAGTGGTTAGAGTATTGCTTTCATACGGCGGGAGTCATTGGTTCAAATCCAATAGTAGGTAAGTAGGTAGAAAAATTACTAGATAGCATTGGACTTACTTCGCTTCGCTATCTAATAACTTTTTCTACCCCTCTTCCCTTTTTCTTTGTATCAACTATAAACCACTGGATTGTCTTCAATTGGATGGGGGAATCCAATTGACAGCCTCGATTCGTATCCTAGCTCGTCTGAGAGCGAGCTTCGCTTCAACCAAATCTTTCGTACCCTCAGCTTTACTCAAGTTAGCTTCGGCTATTTCAAGTGCCTTTTGAGCTTCTTCCGGATCAATATCACTACCCAGTTCCGCATCATTTCCTAAAATGATGATCTCATTATTAACTATTCTCGCAAAACCGCTCCACAGAATCGCTGTTAACCATTGGTCGTTGAGGAGGCGTATTCTCAAAGGACCCATATCTACTGCTGTGTTAATGGGGGCGTGGTTTGGTAATACGCCAATTTGGCCACTATTAGTGGATAAAATGATTTCTTTCACTTCACAATCCCAAATAATTCGCTTAGGAGTCAGTACATAAAGATTTAATTTCATTTCTTCGATTTGTTCTCCTCTTCTAAGGTTATAGCTTTCGTGCTAGCTTCATCGATGTTACCCACCAAATAAAAAGCCTGTTCAGGTAGGCCGTCTAATTCTCCGGAAAGGATTAGTTGAAATCCCCTAATAGTTTCCGCAAGAGCAACATACTTTCCTGGAGAACCAGTAAAAACTTCTGCCACAAAGAACGGTTGTGATAAGAAACGCTCAATTTTTCTTGCTCTTGCTACAGTTAAACGATCCTCTTCCGATAATTCATCCAAGCCAAGAATTGCGATAATGTCCTGAAGTTCTTTGTAACGTTGTAAAGTTTCCTTAACTCTTTGCGCAGTTTCATAATGTTCGTTGCCAACGATCCGAGGCTGTAACATAGTCGAGGTTGAATCTAAAGGATCTACTGCTGGATAAATACCCTTGGAAGCTAATCCTCTGGAAAGTACGGTAGTAGCATCCAAATGTGCAAATGTTGTGGCAGGGGCAGGGTCGGTCAAATCGTCTGCAGGTACATAAACTGCTTGAATCGAAGTTATAGATCCCTTTTTAGTAGAAGCAATTCTTTCTTGCAAAGAACCCATTTCTGTACTAAGAGTAGGTTGATAACCCACTGCGGAGGGCATTCTCCCTAATAAAGCGGATACCTCTGATCCTGCTTGAACAAAACGAAAGATATTATCGATAAATAAAAGCACGTCTTGCTTATTAACATCTCGGAAATATTCCGCCATAGTTAGGGCAGTTAAACCAACTCTCATACGAGCTCCCGGTGGTTCATTCATTTGGCCATAGACTAGAGCTACCTTTGATTCCTCAATATTTTTTTCATTAATTACTCCGGATTCCTTCATTTCCATATAAAGATCATTTCCTTCACGAGTCCGTTCCCCTACTCCACCGAATACGGATACGCCCCCATGAGCTTTAGCAATGTTATTGATTAATTCCATGATCAGTACTGTTTTACCTACTCCAGCCCCCCCAAATAGTCCTATTTTTCCTCCACGTCGATAAGGAGCTAAAAGATCGACGACCTTAATACCTGTTTCAAAGATGGATAATTTCGTATCTAACTCGATAAAGGCAGGCGCAGATCTATGAATAGGGAACGTTGCACTACTATCTACAGGACCCAAATTGTCAACAGGCTCCCCAAGAACGTTGAAAATTCGTCCGAGAGTAGCTCCACCGACCGGAACACTGAGAGGAGCTCCCGTGTCAATCACTTCCATTCCTCTCATCAACCCGTCCGTAGCACTCATAGCTACAGCTCTAACTCGATTATTTCCTAATAATTGTTGTACCTCACAAGTCACATTAATTTGCTTATCGGCAGTGTCTCTACTCTGGACTACCAAAGCGTTATAAATATAAGGTAACTTGCCTGGGGGAAAAGTGACATCCAGCACGGGTCCAATAATTTGATCGATACGACCTGTACTTTTTTCTTCAATTGTGGAAACCCCGGGAGGAGAAGTAGTAGGATTGGTTCTCATAATTATCACATAATTAAAAAAAAGGAATTTGTCGAAATTTTTCTTTTTTTATTGTTGAATAATGCCAAATCAAATCAAAAAAAATCCAAAAGTAAAAAGGAAATGAATTAGTTAATTCAATAAGAGAGAAAAGGGGACCAGGACTTGATTTCGTTGCCCAAGCGAATCCCATTCAATCGTTTACTCATGGAATGAGTCCATTGGAAAGTTCAATCAATCTTTTTTTTCATATACATTTTGCCTTTTGTGGAGGATCTGTGCCTACTCTACTTTCCTATCTAGGACTTCGATATACAAAATATATACTACTGTGAAGCATAGATTGCTGTCAACAAAGAATTTTATTAGTATTTAGTTAGGTATTTGCATTCAAAATAAGAAAAGAGAACTATTAAGAACTTGTAAAATAAGGATTAGGAATTAATTTGGGTTGCGCTATATCTATCAAAGAGTATACAATAATTATGGATTTGGTAAATCAAATCCATGGTTTAATAACGAACCGTGTTAACTTACCATAACAACAACTCAATTCCTATCGAATTCCTATATTGGAATTCCTATAGGATAGAACATACACAGGGTGTACGCATTATATATGAATGAAACATATTCATTAACCTAAGCATGCCCTCAATTTTCTTTAATGAGTTGATATTATATTAATTGAATATCCTTTTTGTTTTACGAGATTTTTGCTAAAGTTTCATTTACGCCTAATTAACATCGAGTAGACCCTGTTATTGTGAGAATTCTTAATTCAAGAGTTATAGGGAGGGACTTATGTCACCACAAACAGAAACTAAAGCAGGTGTTGGATTTCAAGCTGGTGTTAAAGATTATAAATTGACTTACTACACCCCAGAGTATGAAACTAAGGATACTGATATCTTGGCAGCATTCCGAGTAAGTCCTCAGCCTGGGGTTCCGCCCGAAGAAGCAGGGGCTGCAGTAGCTGCCGAATCTTCTACTGGTACATGGACAACTGTTTGGACTGATGGACTTACCAGTCTTGATCGTTACAAAGGACGATGCTATCACATCGAGCCTGTTGCTGGGGAAGACAACCAATGGATCTGTTATGTAGCTTATCCATTAGACCTATTTGAAGAGGGTTCCGTTACTAACATGTTTACTTCCATTGTAGGTAACGTATTTGGTTTCAAAGCCCTACGTGCTCTACGTTTGGAGGATCTACGAATTCCCCCTACTTATTCAAAAACTTTCCAAGGCCCGCCTCATGGTATCCAAGTTGAAAGAGATAAGTTGAACAAGTACGGTCGTCCTTTATTGGGATGTACTATTAAACCAAAATTGGGATTATCCGCAAAAAATTATGGTAGAGCGTGTTATGAGTGTCTACGTGGTGGACTTGATTTTACCAAAGATGATGAAAACGTAAACTCACAACCATTTATGCGCTGGAGAGACCGTTTTGTCTTTTGTGCCGAAGCTATTTATAAATCACAGGCCGAAACCGGTGAAATCAAGGGGCATTACTTGAATGCGACTGCGGGTACATGTGAAGAAATGATTAAGAGAGCTGTATTTGCAAGAGAATTAGGGGTTCCTATTGTAATGCATGACTACTTAACTGGGGGATTCACCGCAAATACTACTTTGGCTCATTATTGCCGCGACAATGGCCTACTTCTTCACATTCACCGTGCAATGCATGCAGTTATTGATAGACAGAAAAATCATGGTATGCATTTCCGTGTATTAGCTAAAGCATTGCGTATGTCTGGGGGAGATCATATCCACTCCGGTACAGTAGTAGGTAAGTTAGAAGGGGAACGCGAAATGACTTTAGGTTTTGTTGATTTATTGCGCGATGATTTTATTGAAAAAGATCGTGCTCGCGGTATCTTTTTCACTCAGGACTGGGTATCCATGCCAGGTGTTATACCGGTAGCTTCAGGTGGTATTCATGTTTGGCATATGCCAGCTCTGACCGAAATCTTTGGGGACGATTCTGTATTACAATTTGGTGGAGGAACTTTAGGACATCCTTGGGGAAATGCACCTGGTGCAGCAGCTAATCGAGTGGCTTTAGAAGCCTGTGTACAAGCTCGTAACGAAGGGCGCGATCTTGCTCGCGAAGGTAATGAAATTATCCGAGCAGCTTGCAAATGGAGTCCTGAACTAGCCGCAGCTTGTGAAGTATGGAAGGCGATCAAATTCGAGTTCGAGCCGAGATACTATTGATTAACTAGATAAAACTAAAGATAAAGAAGGTATAAATAAAAAAGAAACGAAATAAAAAGAGAAAAAAATCAGTTATGAAATGCAGTAATTCTTCTTATTCTTCTAATTGATTGCAATTAAACTCGGCTCAATCTTTTTTAGAAAAAAAAGATTGAGCCGAATAAAAATAGATCATGATATGATCATGAGACTTTGACAAATTGAGTTTCCGTCTATTCTATATATCTAGAATATATAATATTAAGGTATAATACAATAAAGAAATACAAATAAAATAATAAAATAATAAAATATAGGTATTATCATATGATAATGATAATGGAATCAAATACGCAGTATTTACAGAAAAAAGTCTTCGTTTATTGGGAAAGAATCAATATACTTTTAATGTCGAATCGGGATTCACTAAGACAGAAATAAAGCATTGGGTCGAACTCTTCTTTGGTGTTAAGGTGGTAGCTGTGAATAGCCATCGACTACCTGGAAAAGGTAGAAGAATAGGACCTATTCTGGGCCATACAATGCATTACAGACGTATGATCATTACCCTTCAACCGGGTTATTCTATTCCACTTCTAGATAGAGAAAAAAACTAAAGGAGAATGAATGAAAAAAGACATAGTTTGGAAGTTAGACCTTTTATAGGACTCTCTTTCAATTTCAAAAAAGAGGACGTTTGAAACTTTTAACAGGCGTAATCGTGAGTCAACAAGTGACTCGAACTGTGTGTAAAAAAAGAAGCATTTTTTTTTTTTCAAAATGCTAGAACTAGATAAGGAAGTTTTCTATAACCTTGGAGAAAAAGGATAAAAAGGTAGTTTTTTTTTAGTTATGACTCCGATCAAGAGCGAGAAATCCTTGATTTGGGATTGGACATAGAACCTGGACCCATCGTAGAGACGTTTAGTTCAAAAGAAAGGATCGTATCCTGATGGTAAGAATTATACTTTCGTGGAAATACAGCGCTATAGACTTCAATGCGGTAGAGTAGACGTTTTGTTTCTAATTTTTCTGGACCAAACCTCCGCTCCGACCCAACGATACAATGAATTTTTTCTGTTCATATCATAAATAAAAAAGATTCGGAATCGCAATGCTACTATATGCGTCCAGAGGAGTATTTGGAATAATATTCTTCTATAATCCATTATTGCGGGGGGTCTTACTAACAGGGCTTCGCTGCACGGGACAGGTCTTCGTCGAAAAGCTAACTCCACCCGGCATTTTCATACCCTTTCTTTGGGTGGTATATCGCCTTTTAAAGTCTAAGAGGGTAGTAGGGGATCTATAGTAGGTAAGATAATTTGCCCTTTGATTTTGATTGAATATACTATTTTTCCGCCTTTACCACGCATTATTGTATGCGCTTCTAGAGAAGTATGTATGCAGGAAGTAAATTCTAACCGCTTTCTTTTGAATCCAATTTCAAATTAGAGTTAGAAAGATAGAAAGGCCATGAGGATGGGAAAATCAAAATAAAATCTTTTTAATTAGTTCTCCTTTTTTGGAATTTTCTTATTATCCTTTCATTTTTTTTACAGAATATTTTTCAAACTAAAAATAAAAAATACAATACAATAGTCAATATTCCTTATAATAGATATACTTAATTATATCATAAGAATCTTAAGATATTTTTCGACTAGATAGAAATAGTAAATTTGAATTGAGACACCTATTCCATGACGGATTTAAACTTACCTTCTATTTTCGTGCCTTTAGTAGGCTTAGTATTTCCGGCAATTGCAATGACTTCTTTATTTCTTTATGTGCAAAAAAATAAGATTGTCTAGTATTTTTTAGTGTAAGTAATATAATATGGAAGGTATGGATGTGGCTTTTTCTACACACACTTTCTACACACAAATGAAAAACGGTTATGGATGCGGATATAGGCTACGAGCATAAATGCATGAATATGCAGAGCCAGGTATAGCGAGTTTTATTTTATTTATTTTAATTGAATCAACGAATATTTTTTGAATAGAAAGTCAATGTATCTAACCTATTATTTCACAGGAGTACTAGTTGCTGAAGGCGATTTCAGAATCAAAAAAAGTAAAGTCAAAATTATTTAGCTTATTCTCTCAATTTCAATCGACCGCTGCTGGATTTAGTATATCTAATATGAATTGGCGATCAGAACACATATGGGTAGAACTTCTAAAAGGTTCTCGAAAAAGGGGTAATTTTTTCTGGGCCTGTATTCTTTTTCTAGGTTCACTAGGATTCTTATCGGTTGGGATTTCCAGTTATCTTGGTAAGAATATTATATCTATACTTCCATCTCAAGAAATTCTTTTTTTTCCGCAGGGGGTCGTGATGTCTTTCTACGGAATCGCAGGCCTATTCATTAGCTCCTACTTGTGGTGTACTATTTTGTGGAATGTAGGTAGTGGTTATGACCGATTCGATAGAAAAGAGGGAATAGTGTGCATTTTTCGTTGGGGATTCCCTGGAATAAAACGTCGCGTCTTCCTTCGATTCCTTATGCGGGATATCCAATCAATTAGAATTCAGGTTAAAGAGGGTCTTTATCCTCGTCGTATTCTTTATATGGAAATCCGGGGCCAGGGGATCATTCCCTTGACTCGTACTGATGATAAATTTTTTACTCCACGAGAAATTGAACAAAAAGCTGCCGAATTGGCCTATTTCTTGCGCGTACCAATTGAAGTATTTTGAGGTATCTTTTTTGAACTGAGTTGAATGAAGAAAAGAAGAATTGGAAGAAGAAAAGTTTTCTCAACACAGGGAGGAAGTCCCTTCTAAATTGGATTTGTTATTGTAAGGGGATTTTTAAGTATTTATCTAAAGGAAGGAACAAACGAGGATAAGAGAAATTTGCTTTTAATTTTTTTTTATCCAAGTTAGATATATCGCATACTATTCTTCCTTTTTCATCCGAAAGGGCTTTTTTTTTATTCTATTTCACTATTTCATTCCATCTAGATCTAAGAAAGAACCCAATGCACTGAAATTCCACTAATAACTAATATACAAAAAAGAAGAATAGATACAGGGTATCAAACCTATAGAGTTTTTGCTTCAAAGAAATAGAAATATCATGAAATAGAAATATCATCATATAGAGTCAGGGAATGGAATAGAGTCAGCGAATGAAGCATATTCATTAACAACTCCATTTACAGATCAAAAATGAAAAAAAAGAAAGCATTGCCTTCTTTACTATATCTTGTATTTATCGTACTTTTGCCTTGGGGGGTCTCTTCCTCATTTAACAAATGTCTGGAACTTTGGATTAAGAATTGGTGGAATACCAGGCAATCCGAAACTCTCTTAACTGATATTCAAGAGAAAAGGATTCTAGAAAGATTCATAGAATTAGAAGAACTTTCTCTCTTGGACGAGATGATAAAAGGGAAACTAAAGACACATGTACAAAAACCTCCTACAGGAATACACAAGGAAATAATACAATGGGTCAAAATAAATAATGAGGATCATCTCCATACCATTTTGCATTTCTCGACAAATATAATCTGTTTGGCTATTCTAAGTGGTTCTTTTTTTCTGGGTAAAGAGGAACTTGTCATTTTGAATTCTTGGGTTCAGGAATTCTTCTATAATTTAAATGACTCAATAAAAGCTTTTTTTATTCTTTTAGTTACTGATTTTTTTGTTGGATTTCACTCCACCCGTGGTTGGGAACTAGTAATTCGTTGGGTCTACAACGATTTTGGATGGGCTCCTAACGAGCTTATTTTCACTATTTTTGTTTGTAGTTTTCCAGTAATTCTAGATACATGTTTGAAATTTTGGGTCTTTTTTTGTTTAAATCGTCTATCTCCTTCGCTTGTAGTCATTTATCATTCAATTAGTGAAGCATAAATTCATTTGATCTCCCGATATTAATATTAATCAAATTAGCAAGCATCTTTTTTTAGAAAGAAAGCCCTTTTCCATTTTAGCAAAATTCTTTCTATTTATACCTACTTTAAGGTATTCATCATTGCAGTACAACTGTTGCAGTAGAATGACAACAGATTCGTGTATAGGGAACTAGATTAGCTTAGCTACCTATCTAATTTATTGTAGAAATTCTGGGATCTGCGATTGGACATGGAAAATAGAAATACTTTTTCTTGGGTAAAGGAACAGATAACTCGATCGATTTCTGTATCGATCATGATATACGTAATAACTCGGACATCTATTTCAAATGCATATCCCATTTTTGCGCAGCAGGGTTATGAAAACCCACGAGAAGCAACTGGACGAATTGTATGTGCCAATTGCCATTTAGCTAGCAAGCCCGTCGATATTGAAGTTCCCCAAGCTGTGCTTCCCGATACTGTATTTGAAGCAGTTCTTCGAATTCCTTATGATATGCAATTGAAACAAGTTCTTGCTAATGGAAAAAAGGGAGGGTTGAATGTAGGTGCTGTTCTTATTTTGCCCGAGGGATTCGAATTAGCGCCGCCCGATCGTATTTCCCCTGAGTTAAAAGAAAAGATAGGAAATCTTGCTTTTCAGAGTTATCGTCCCGATAAAAAAAACATTCTTGTGATAGGCCCTGTTCCCGGTAAGAAATATAGTGAAATTGTCTTTCCCATTCTTTCCCCTGATCCTGCTACGAAGAAAGATGCTCATTTCTTAAAATATCCCATATATGTAGGGGGAAACCGAGGAAGAGGACAGATCTATCCTGATGGTAGCAAGAGTAACAATACAGTCTATAATGCTACGTCAACAGGTATAGTAAGAAAAATACTACGTAAAGAAAAGGGGGGGTATGAAATATCCATAGTTGATGCATCAGATGGACGCCAAGTGATTGATATTATACCTCCCGGACCAGAACTTCTTGTTTCAGAGGGGGAATCCATCAAGCTTGATCAACCATTAACAAGCAATCCTAATGTGGGAGGTTTTGGTCAGGGGGACGCAGAAATCGTGCTTCAGGATCCATTACGTGTCCAAGGCCTTTTGTTCTTCTTCGCATCCGTTATTTTGGCACAAGTTTTTTTGGTTCTCAAAAAGAAACAGTTTGAAAAGGTTCAATTGTACGAAATGAATTTCTAGGTCCCGGGATTTCTTACCATCAAGTTGGTAAAAAGCCTCGATTTATTGGCAATTGCTAGAATTATCTATGATCTATTTTGGAAATCCTTTTTTTGTTTAGACTGCTTTTTGTTTATGAGATGTCTGGAATTCCTTATTTATATCCCATGCAAAAGAAGAGAATCCAAGGCAAAGGCGAGAACAATCAAATTAAAATTTCTTCTTTTTCGGAGGGATTGCAGGTCTTCTTAATCGTCTATTCGGCACAAGAAAAAGCCTTTTTCTTGTGCCGATTCTTCTTGTATCAAAATAAGAATCCTTTTTCTTCCTAATTCGTCAAAGATTACTATTTCTTCTTTATTCGGGTCTGTCTCTTGGACCTCTTTTTCTTTTGCTTAGGTTTAGCCGAGGTAGTGGACAAACAGAGGGGAAGAAAATATGGCGGGGGAAAAATTTCTTGTGATTGTGAGCAAATTGCTTGGCTTGTTTAATTAAGTTCAACTTCAAATTTACAGAAATTTTGCAAAAAAAAAGTAAACTCTTCCATTGAAGGTTTTTTTATTTTTAGGCTAGTTGAATAGTTTTGATTAAGGTTTTATTAGTTTATTACTCGAAACTAAATCAAGGATTTTCAGGATACTTCCTTCGTGGAATAAGATATTGGATCCTCGAGTGATCTCTTTTTCTTGTTGCTTCATAAGAGTGAATCGAATAGATTCAATTCGCGTTATAAGAGTAAAATAAAAATTCCGCGGGTCCTTTCCGCTCTAATCAGATAAAGGGGGGTAAGGACCCGCTAAGCTCCTACTTTTTCATGTTTACAATCTGGTCCCTCCGATTACTATAGAGATGAACCCAATCCAGAATATGAACCATAAAAGAAAACACCTACTAAACCAATCACAGCAATACCAGCTACAGTACCTATCAGCCAAAGAGGAATTCTTCCAGTAGTATCGGCCATTTCCCCTACTTTCCTCCACATTTTATCAATTGGTCATGCTAGAGACAAAAACAGTCATGGGTAGTTATAAGGATGGTATCCTTCCAAATGGGATAAGAGAATTCTTATTAGTCTCTTTCTTTCTCTCAATTGAAGAAGTAATTGGAAAATAAAACAGCAAGTACAAAAATGAGTAATAAACCCCAGTATAGACTGGTACGATTCAATTCAACATTTTGTTCATTCGGGTTTGATTGTGTCATAGTTCTATAGTTGGAATTTGTTTTATCGTTGGATGAACTGCATTGCTGATATTGATCCCAAGAAAAAAACAGTAGGTACAGCTAGTCCGTGAATAGCCAGCCATCGCACTGTAAAAATAGGATAGGTTCGATCTATGGTCATTGAGGGCCTCCTAAAAGGATCTACTAAATTCATCGAGTTGTTCTAAAGAATCAAAACGGTCGGTTATTAACGGAATTCCTTGTCGGCTTTCCGTGAAATACTCGTTTGGCCTAGGACTTCCAAACACGTCATAAGCTAAACCCGTACTGACAAATAACCAACCCGCAATGAATAGGGAAGGTATAGTAATGCTATGAATAACCCAGTATCGAATACTGGTAATAATATCAGCAAAAGAACGTTCTCCCGTGCTTCCAGACATGCTGAACTCCCAAAATTTTTGTACATTCAAAAAAGGAATTGATTCCGTAAAAGATGGGATCGACCAGTAAATAGAAAATTACTGATATTTCATCCTTGTGAGATTGTCAATTTTGTACCAAAGGTGTATTTTGAGTATACCGAATTAGTATAGCTATCCTTCCTATGGCACAGCAATCTGGTTTTGCCTGGTTCCGAAACATAATTACTTTTTTATTTTTTTTTTGTCTATAGGTAAGCTATATGTTATTCAAGGCATCAATAGAAAACCCCATTTTTGTAGGTTCTACTTACTTTTCATTGGCTTCGGAATAATAGAGTAATTCGGAATAGCAGCCAAAATCTTGGGAAAATCTAAGTTAATGATCAATAGGTTTGGATAAATAATTTAGGAAGGATATTCTCATACTGACACAATACAAGGACAAGTATATGTGAAATCTATCCTTTCATAATTCGTAATTCATCCTTGTATTGTTTGTTGGATTAGGTCTAACTTTCTTGACCAAACTGCGAGCGCGGAACTTTACGAGATGAAATAGGGAAAGACAGAAGATAGAATAGAACTTAAAAGGATAATTGAAGTGACTCGTCTTCGAATCTACTTTGGTTGGAGTTCGAAAAAGGAATAAAAATAAAGTAAATTCAAGGAAGAGCTTTCTTTTTTTTTTTTTTTTAACAGCCCCTTGGCAGGTCGTGGAATGCTTTTGTTCTCCTCTTATTCCATATGGAATACAATCAGTTAAAATAAGAAGGAATAGGGGAATATTCGATCGTTCACTCCAAAAAGAGGGTCCTATTGAAAAAGAAATTATCCAAAATAGAAAGAAGTTTTTTTTTTCAAATTCAATTGTTTATTTATCTCTTATTCAAAAATTTCCCTGAAAATTGAATTTCTTTTTTTCATTCAATGGGGTTAGATGATCTAGTTCTTAATATTATTACTTTACTCAATTGACAAATTCCACAACAAATCTCTTGATTCGGAATTAGGGACTCATGTATCATCTGATGAATCCACTTTCTTTTACACTTCTGTATCTTACTCTATCTTGTTTTTTAGTATTATCTAAAATAACTGATGAATTATGAATTTTCCATAACTTAGGTAAATGCTTTACCAACATATGTAGTGTAGTAAAAAAAAATAAATGGAATTTAACTCTTTCATGCTTACTTTAACTAGTTATTTTGGTTTTCTACTGGCTGCTTTAACTATAACCCCAGCTCTATTTATTGGCTTGAACAAGATACGCCTTATTTGAATTGACTGAATAATTATAATTCAGAAAAGAAAAATCTTTCTTTGGGATTCCTGGCATTCTACGACTCTTTTCCAGACTAATTAGGAATTCTTTTCTTGGTCATTGAGATTCGTGGATAATTTAGAGTACTATTTAGGGATAGATCGTACCTCTTTTTTTATCCCCTCGAACAAATCGAAATGATTGAAGTTTTTCTATTTGGAATCGTCTTAGGCCTAATTCCTATTACTTTAGCGGGATTATTCGTGACTGCGTATTTGCAATACAGGCGTGGGGATCAGTTGGATCTTTGATTGAGTCATTTTTTTTTTTTTGATTGACCTCCTCCAGACCAGAGAGGAGGTCAAATTGAAATTGGAGTTACAATTCAATTTTGTTAAGTTATTTTACTCTGCTTCGACATAAAATAGATGGAATCACGCTCTGTAGGATTTGAACCTACGACATCGGGTTTTGGAGACCCGCGTTCTACCGAACTGAACTAAGAGCGCTTTCATTCATTCAAAAAGAAAATCTTTTTCTATTCCTAATGTATCTCACGTACGTATAGTCTCCACAAATTCAAGTTATACCCACTTTACTTTAATTGATCTCGTCGCTACTGCCTATAAAGAAGAAAGAAGTAATAGGTAGGGATGACAGGATTTGAACCTGTGACATTTTGTACCCAAAACAAACGCGCTACCAAGCTGCGCTACATCCCTTTTCCAAATTAAATTGTTGTACAATGCCATTGTACACAATTCCTGTCTTCTTTTCCACATCATAATTTTCTTCTTCTTTCTTTCTCTATCTATATATAGAACCCTCGTGTCATTTCTTCTTTTTGGTCTCATATAATTAAGGAATTATATACATATAAAATCCAATATAATTTCGCCTATAAAAGAAGGATTACTTTTCCTTGGTAATATATAGGAAGAAGGGGTCATCTTTTTCTTTTTTAGGGATAGGAAAATTTCGTCGATATGGTTCATTTTATATATAGCATAACAATCTTGGGCAAGAGTTTATGATCATATATGTATTCCAACAAGGAAGGAGGATTTTCAATGCGGGATATAAAAACATATCTCTCTGTAGCACCCGTGCTAAGTACTCTATGGTTTGGTGCTTTAGCAGGTTTATTGATAGAAATTAATCGTTTATTCCCAGATGCTTTGTCATTCCCTTTTTTTTAATTCTAGTTATTGCTATGGGAGGGATAGATTTCTTCGTGATATGACAAAATTTGATCCTTTTCAATCTTTTTTTAGTATCGGAAGGAAAAAGAAAGAAAAGATGGATTGGGTTGAACCTCAGAGTCATTAAAAATTTGGTAAACCCCATTTTTGAAAATAGAAATTCAATTTAAAGGGGTACCCAAGCTAAATAAGGCCTCAGAAATCAGAGCATAGAAAAGGCGGGGCTGGCTAATTAAATGAAAGGATTTCGAACCAAAATCTTTGCTAATTCGACAAGGATTGTATTCTTTAATTATTTCTCTATTTTTTATTACTTAATTAAAGAATAAAAAAAAATTATTCTAATGAATTTTATTCTTCTTCTTCGGATTCAAAATAGAAGAATAAAAGAATAAGTAGAAGAATTAAGTTAAGTCAATCCAAAAAGAAAAGGAGGTTCATGGCCAAGGGAAAAGATGTTAGAATCAGAGTTATTTTGGAATGCATCAGTTGTGTTCGAAAAGGTGCCAATGAGGAATCGACGGGGATTTCTAGATATAGTACTCAAAAGAATCGCCACAATACACCCGGACAATTAGAATTCAAAAAATTTTGTCGTTATTGTCGCAAGCATACGACTCATCACGAAATAAAGAAATAGGAACATCGTGTGTTTGATCTTTCCAAACAACAGAAAGAGTAAGAACTTCATATTTAATATATAAAGAAAACATAGTATAGAATACAAAATACAAATCAACTCATCTGATTTCCGGTAGATATTATTTCATATGTATAGAGGGTATTCATATACTATAATATGAATCAAATAAGATATGGATCAAAGAAAAACTACTTCTTCTGGATCCTAAATTAATAAAATAAAGAAGTGAATTTTCAAATTTTCAAATTTTAAATAAGGAATAAATCATGTATACATCTAAACAACCTTTTCTTAAATCTAAGCAACCCTTTAGTAAATCCAAGCAAACTTTTAATAAATCCAAGCAACCCTTTCGTAAATCCAAGCAAACTTTTCGTAAATTCAAGCAACCTTTTCGTAAATCTAAACAACCTTTTCGTAGGCGTCCCCGGATTGGCCCGGGAGATCGAATTGATTATAGAAACATGAGTTTAATTAATAGATTTATTAGTGAACAAGGAAAAATATTATCGAGACGAATAAATAGATTAACCTTGAAACAACAACGATTAATTACTCTTGCTATAAAACAGGCTCGTATTTTATCTTTCTTACCGTTTCGTAACTATGAGAACGAAAAGCAATTTCAAGCCCAGTCAATTTCAATAATTACAGGTTCTAGACCCAGAAAAAATAGACATATTCCTCAATTAACGCAAAAGTACAATTCCAATCGAAACTTAAGAAACAACAACCAAAATTTAAGAAACAACAACCGGAACTTAAGTTCCGATTGTTGATGTTTTATTCGAATTCGAAAGGGCCAGACCTATATATATTATAAAGAAAGTAATCCAGCTCGTTGATTCCTACCACTTAATCTTAATTTATTGTATCTTCCCGGAGTTCCCTCTCCGGGAATTCATCTTTTATTATTCCAGTATATTACTTTATTTATACCTTTAATTGATGATCTTTATTTTATTGGAAATCGTGTAAAGATTATTTGGATTTGATACAGCTACTTGTGCAAGCATTTTACGATTAAGAATCAATTTCTTCTTGTACAGGTTGTGTATTAATTTACTATAACTATCGAATACTTTATATACCCGCGTTGCTGCGTTTATCCGAGTGATCCACAAACGACGAAAATCCCTCTTTTGCCTACCTCTATCTCGATGAGAGGAAACAAAAGCTCTTTTTACCTGTTGGGTAATCATTCGATTAAGTCTTAAATGAGCCCCTCTAAAGTTTGAGGCAAATGAACGCATTTTTGTTCGTCGTCTCCGGGCTATATATCCTCGCGGAACTCTGGTCATTGAATCAAATTAACCTTAATGAATAACTAATGATTTCTCTTCTTTTAGCCACCCTTTTTCTCATTAATAACAAAACTAATTATTCCGATATATAAAATATTAATTCCAATGGCTTTTGCTATAGTAACCTTCCCAACCACGATTTTTTATTCCACTCCGTTCAGTTATTTCTATACGAAATAACAAATTCATTCTAATAATACTAAAAAAAATAGTGGGTTCCATCGTTTCTATGGTTCCCTTTTAAACGGTGAGGCCCTCTCTATACACCGGAGCCCTTTCTTTCATCAAAAGGTATTGCGAACTTGTATAGTCCACATTCTTTGGCTCTACCTATCCATTATAGAGTAAATAGCTCTTTTCACAATAAGAGTTATCCATACAGTGACGGTATTTAATTATGAAAGTTGGCTAAGTAGCTGACCCTGTTAGTCCGTTCTTTTAAGATAAAGGAGCATAAGCCTTTTTCTTTTTATTACTATTTCCTCCGCTTAATGGATAACCATTTGCTACCAATGGGAGAATTGCTTCTTATTTCCAATTTAGATAATTGGATTTGCACCAAAGGAAACCATAAATTCCATATACCATAGAAATCTAGGATAGAGAAGCTATATCCTATTCATTGGTACTAATCATGGATACTTCAATTTTTTTTATATTTGTTTGAAGTCATGATCTGAACGAGTCGCACATACACCCTAGCACATGTTCCTCGACGCTGAGGGCATCCTTTAAGCGCGGCCGTTTTTCGAGCATTTCGTATTGGCTGTCTTGCGTTTCTAATAAGTTGTTTAACCGTCGGCATGTTGTATGTATATAGAAAAAAATGGATTGGTTTAGATCCATCTTAACCTGATGATTGCTCATCATGAAGTCTTTCTATTTTCTATTAAATCGAGGAAAACACGAATTTAGCTGTGAAATAACTTTACAAGAAATCCGGACACTACCAATCCTTAAACATTTCTGGAAACCACACTGGATCAGTATCGCAGTGCTTGTCAATCATTTCATCCCCTACAATATCGACAAGTCCATAAGCTTTGGCTTCGTCTGCTGACATAAAAACATCCCTTTCCATGTCTTCGGATACAACCCAAAAAGGCTTGCCTGTTCTTACTGCATAAACCCTTGTGATCATTTCGCGAACTTTGTGTAACTCTTCTACTTCTAGTAAAAATTCTGGTGTCCTTGCCCGATAATAAGCACTAGCAGGTTGGTGAAGCATAATCCTCGCGTGAGGGAATGCTATACGCTTGGTGGGTTCTCCTCCAAGCAGAATGAAGGACGCCATGGAGGCGGCTATTCCGAGGCATATTGTATATATATCTGGTGTCACCGTTTGCATCGTATCAAAAATAGCCATTCCTGAGATTAGCCACCCGCCTGGGGAGTTTATAAACAAAAAAATATCACTAATTCCATCTTCTATACTCAGATATACCATGAGACCTGTAATATGATTCGTGATCTCGCAACGAATCTCTTGACCTAAAAAAAGTGTCCTTTCTCGATACATAACATTGTATAAGTCAACCCAAGTCGCTTCTTCATCTCCAGGAATCCGGTAAGGTACTTTTGGAACACCAATGGGCATATTAGATTAATATTATTAAATTTAAGTAAGAAAACCACACTTTAATATGGAAACGTAAGAATGGAACAGAAAGAAAGAATCCGCAGTTTATTGTCTTAATTTTTATTCTTATTCTATATGAATATTATAGATTCTATTAATACGTAGATTGAAAGGTTATACATATAAGGAATGTAAGACAGATTGAATAAAGAAAAGGGAATGGGTGATTTGAATGCTAAACAAAGAGGGGTAGCGATCTATTCTTCGTTTTTTCCAAATTGGCCAAGTTACCCATTGCATATTGGCACTTATCGAGTATAGAATAGATCTGCTTCTCTTTCTTCTTATGAACAGAATTGGCTTCTTATTTTTAATGGAATGAAATAAATATTCGCGCTTTCTGACACAGAATCCCCTAGAAGGGTTAGGTACATAGGATATGGATAGTCTTTTTCAATGCGATAAAATAAAGCGACATCGTGTCTATTTTTCTTTGCTAAAGGGGTATTTCCATGGGTTTGCCTTGGTATCGTGTTCATACTGTCGTATTGAATGATCCGGGTCGATTGCTTGCGGTGCATATAATGCACACAGCTCTAGTTTCTGGTTGGGCTGGCTCAATGGCTTTATACGAATTAGCAGTTTTTGATCCCTCTGATCCTGTTCTGGATCCAATGTGGAGACAAGGTATGTTCGTAATTCCCTTCATGACTCGTTTAGGAATAACGGATTCGTGGGGTGGTTGGAGTATTTCAGGAGGAACTGTAACAAATCCGGGTATTTGGAGTTATGAAGGTGTGGCAGGTACGCATATTGTGTTTTCTGGCTTGTGTTTCTTGGCAGCGATCTGGCATTGGGTATATTGGGACCTAGAAATATTCTCTGATGAGCGGACGGGAAAACCCTCTTTGGATTTGCCCAAGATCTTTGGAATTCATTTATTTCTTGCAGGGGTGGCTTGCTTTGGCTTTGGGGCATTTCATGTAACGGGTTTGTATGGTCCTGGGATATGGGTATCCGATCCTTATGGACTAACTGGAAAAGTACAAGCTGTAAATCCAGCGTGGGGTGCAGAAGGTTTTGATCCTTTTGTTCCGGGGGGAATAGCTTCTCATCATATTGCTGCGGGTACATTGGGTATATTAGCGGGCTTATTCCATCTTAGTGTCCGTCCGCCTCAACGTCTATATAAAGGATTACGTATGGGCAATATTGAAACTGTACTTTCCAGTAGTATCGCTGCTGTTTTTTTTGCAGCTTTCGTAGTTGCTGGAACTATGTGGTATGGGTCAGCAACGACCCCAATCGAATTATTTGGGCCTACTCGTTATCAGTGGGATCAGGGATACTTTCAGCAAGAAATATATCGAAGAGTTAGCAATGGTTTAGCCGAAAATCTTAGTTTATCAGAAGCTTGGTCTAAAATTCCCGAAAAATTAGCCTTTTATGATTATATTGGTAATAATCCGGCAAAAGGGGGATTATTCAGAGCAGGCTCAATGGACAATGGGGATGGAATAGCTGTTGGATGGTTAGGACATCCCGTCTTTAGAGATAAAGAAGGACGTGAGCTTTTTGTACGCCGTATGCCTACTTTTTTTGAAACATTTCCGGTTGTTTTGGTAGATGAGGAGGGAATTGTTAGAGCAGACGTTCCTTTTAGAAGAGCAGAATCCAAATATAGTGTTGAACAAGTAGGTGTAACGGTGGAGTTCTATGGTGGCGAACTTAATGGAGTAAGTTATTCTGATCCTGCTACTGTAAAAAAATATGCGAGGCGTTCTCAATTAGGGGAAATTTTTGAATTAGACCGGGCTACTTTGAAATCTGATGGTGTTTTTCGCAGCAGTCCAAGGGGTTGGTTCACTTTTGGTCATGCTACCTTTGCTTTGCTCTTCTTTTTCGGACACATTTGGCATGGCGCTAGAACATTGTTCCGAGATGTTTTTGCTGGTATTGATCCAGATTTGGATGCTCAAGTGGAATTTGGAACATTCCAAAAAGTGGGAGATCCAACTACAAGGAAACAGGCAGTTTGATACACATTGTTATAGTATCTTTCACCTCTCTTTTTTGATTTGACATGGGAAACATCTCCCATCCTTTCTTTGACTCTTTTTCTTTCTTTATATGGGAAATTATCCCAAATGACAAATGAATAGGTGTGGAAGTTATAATTGTAAATAAACCAGGATCGAATCTATGGAAGCATTGGTTTATACGTTCCTTTTAGTTTCGACTTTAGGGATAATTTTTTTCGCTATCTTCTTCCGAGAACCACCTAAGGTTCCACCAACTCCAACTAAAAGAATAAAATAATTTCATTTAAGTAAGAAGTCCCCCTATCTGGGAGACTTCTTACTTAAATTAGTCTCCGTGTTCTTCGAATGGATCTCTTAATTGTTGAGAGGGTTGCCCAAACGCGGTATATAAGGCATACCCAGTAAAGCTTACAAGTAAACCAGATATGGAGATGGCGACTAAAGTTGCTGTTTCCATTTTTATAGAATTTCAAGATTACAATGGATCTACGAAAAGATCGTGTATTTACAACTACAACGGAATAGTATACAAAGTCAACACCAATGATTAAATAGAATTTATGGCTACACAAACCGTTGAAGATAGTTCTAAACCTAGGCCAAAACGAACTGGTGCAGGTAGTTTACTGAAACCCTTGAATTCGGAATATGGGAAAGTCGCCCCGGGTTGGGGGACTACTCCTTTTATGGGGATCGCAATGGCTTTATTCGCTATATTCCTATCTATCATTTTAGAAATTTATAATTCTTCCGTTTTACTGGACGGAATTTTAACCAATTAGGTTTCTACTAACTAAAACTAGGAAGTCAGAGTTTTTCCATCCAAAAAAGCCTTTCTAGTTTAAGATCTACATTTCTAGATATTATGGTAGTTCGACCGCGGAATTTTTTTGTTTCGGTATCTCTGGAATATGAGTGTGTGACTTGTTAGAATTGATCCTATTGATAATACATAGAAAGGGCCTGTTATCTCTATCAAGATGATTCTAATTCGTCAGATATTATTTATTCTAGTATCTGGAACACGAAATAGATAGAGTGGATCAAAAAAAATGGAACTATGATTCATACTCACTATTAAGACCTCGCAACCAGACTGAAAAATTCAAGTAGTTCTTAAATAAAAATAAAAAAGAAATTTTCTTCCTTCCAATTTTGTTTGCCCAAAAGACAACTTTTTTTCTCTCGATTTTGTCGAGTCATTACACTGATTCAATAAATGATTATCAAGCGGTTCTTATTCGAAGAACCCTTGCCTTTTGTTTAGCTTGAGACTAAATCATCGTGGCTCTAGTATGAATCTAAGGTTTTAATTGAACTGATTCATAGGATCTCAACAAGATAATTTCTATATTACGCATAAAAAAACAAATCCTTTATAGGGAAGAGAAAAGTCAAGAAGCCTCTAATGACCAACATAAGGGAAAGGAAGAAAGAAAGACGCGCCAACTTGAGATTTTTTGGCATTATCATCACAAAGAAGATATTCCGGATTTTTCTTATTTGATATCTTCAAGGCAAATCGACCCAATTCAGTGGCTGATGAAGTTTTGAACCTTTTTTCTAATATTCGTTGAAAATTTTTGTGTTTCTGCTTGAGCCGTACGAGATGAAATTTTCATATACGGCTCTTAGAGGGGGACTCGGGTTAGTTACCTATCTCAATAAAGTATATGATTGGTTTGAGGAACGTCTTGAGATTCAGGCAATTGCAGATGATATAACTAGTAAATATGTTCCTCCCCATGTCAACATATTTTATTGTTTAGGGGGAATTACACTTACTTGTTTTCTAGTACAAGTCGCTACCGGTTTTGCTATGACTTTTTACTACCGACCAACCGTTACAGAGGCTTTTTCCTCGGTTCAATACATAATGACCGAGGCCAACTTTGGTTGGTTAATCCGATCAGTTCATCGATGGTCAGCAAGTATGATGGTTTTAATGATGATCCTGCATGTATTTCGTGTGTATCTCACAGGGGGATTTAAAAAACCCCGCGAATTAACTTGGGTCACAGGTGTGGTTTTGGCTGTTTTGACTGCATCATTTGGTGTAACTGGTTATTCTTTGCCTTGGGATCAAATTGGCTATTGGGCAGTCAAAATTGTGACAGGTGTACCTGACGCCATTCCGGTAATAGGATCGCCTTTAGTGGAGTTATTACGCGGAAGTGCTAGTGTGGGCCAATCCACTTTGACTCGTTTTTATAGTTTACATACCTTTGTACTGCCTCTGCATACTGCCGTATTTATGTTAATGCACTTTCCAATGATACGTAAGCAAGGTATTTCGGGTCCTTTATAGGGAAGGCATATCATAGAGAATTATAATTATCATATATCATATCGGGTAGGTTTTGGTATTTCATTGCTACAAGCATGGGTTATTGTAAAATAACACATGTCATTTGGATACTTCTCTTCAACTCCAAAGTATTTTTATACAATACAAATAGTTGAAGTTAATTTTACGAAAGAAAAAAGGCGGATTATGGGAGTGTGTGACTTGAATTATTGATTTGGCCATGCAGATAAAGAATTGGATCTGCCACATTAGAATTCACAACCAAAGGTGTCTCCGCATCCAATCAACATGTAAGTCCCCTACCTAGGAAGGATAGGCTGGTTCACTTGAGGAGAATATCTTCTATGATCATACCGCAACCATGTCATCCATGAACAGGCTCCGTAAGATCCCATAGAGTAGAAATGGAATAAGTCATGTGACATGATCCAGTTCTCTATTTATTACACTTACCTTTTTATTATAGTATGGAAATGCATTCATTTTCTTTGCATCGATTGTGATCCGCAATACTATCGGAGTAAAAGAAGGGATCTAAGGAAGAATGTAGGCTAAACTTTTTGATTTTTTATTAGTAACAAGTAAATATTTTGTTTGGAGGTAAGAAACTTGCGATATTGAGGGGATAAATACCAACTAATCAAGAGACATGAGACAATCCACAAAGCAATTGATCATGATCAAATTTGTAAGCCCACTTGGATATTGAGCATTTACCCATAAGAATAGGATTATTTTCAATGAGTAGTTGTAGGTGCAACTTCGGAAAAGAGAATCTGATAAAGCTTTTCTTGCCTAGAGTCATTGAGTCATTATAAACCTTAATTCTATTAAGGATCTTCCGCGGTCTTATTTCTTTCACTCTTGCTCGAGCCGGATGATGATAAATTCTCATGTCCGGTTCCTTTGGGGGATGGATCCTAAAGAGTTCACCTATCCCAATAACAAAGAAACCAGACTTAAATGATCCTGTATTAAGAGCTAAATTAGCTAAAGGGATGGGACATAATTATTACGGGGAACCCGCATGGCCCAACGATCTTTTATATATTTTTCCAGTAGTAATTCTAGGTACTATTGCATGTAATGTAGGTTTAGCGGTTCTCGAGCCATCAATGATTGGTGAACCGGCAGATCCGTTTGCAACTCCTCTGGAAATATTACCCGAGTGGTACTTCTTTCCCGTGTTTCAAATACTCCGTACGGTACCCAATAAGTTATTGGGCGTTCTTTTAATGGTTTCTGTGCCAACAGGCTTATTGACAGTACCTTTTCTAGAGAATGTCAATAAATTCCAAAATCCATTTCGCCGCCCAGTAGCTACGACCGTTTTTTTAATCGGTACTGTAGTAGCTCTTTGGTTAGGTATTGGAGCAACATTACCCATTGATAAATCATTAACTTTAGGTCTTTTTTAGATATTTTTTGATTCATTCAACCGTGAAGTACCATAGGTATCTAGGAAATAGTTACTTCCAAGTGAATCTTCCCTAGATACCTAAAATCCATTTTATTATGATCCATTTCGCGAAAATATAGATTGTACCAAAGATGCTAAATTGTTTTCTTTTTATTCTAACTCGAAAAAGAAGAAGAAAAAAAATTGCAATGGATTTAAAACGAGAGTTTATTCTTAAGTAAATCAATTGGGAGATGCTTCTCTAGAGTGTCCCATATATGTTTTCTATCTTCCATACGAAAACTGTCAATTCTCAGAAGATCTTCTTCAGTCTTACTCAAAAGGTCCAATAGTGTATGTATATTGGCCCTTTTTAGACAATTATACGTTCTAGAAGTCAATTCTAATTGATCAATAAAAATACAATTCAATGGAATTCCTTTTTTGTTTTTCTTTAGATTAGTTAATCTTTTTTGAAAAGTAAAAAGGGGTGGAGTAAACCTGTTTTTATTTTCTTCGAAACTAGCGCCCTCTTCCTCCGCGTGTAGAAAAGGAAGAAATAAATCAATCAAATTACGAGAAGCCTCATAAAGTGCTTCCTTAGGGGTTAAACTTCCATTAGTCCATATTTCTAGAAAAAGTATCTCGTGTTTTTCATTTCCATTCCCACAAGAAAAAATACTATAATTCACATTTCGAACAGGCATGGATACAGCATCTATAGGATAACTTCCATCTTGATAGTTCTTTCTGAGTTCTGTCTGATATCCACGATCTCTCTTGATCTGTAAATCAATACAGAAATCAATGGGCTCTGTCAAGTTAGCTATAGGTTGTGCCGTATCAACGATTTCTACGGAAGGCGGTAAGATGATATCTTGAGCAGTTATGTATCTAGGACCTTTGACGCAAATGGATGCGTCTCTAACTCCATAGAGATTACTTCTCAATACAATTTCTTTCAAATTTAGTAAAATTTCTTGTACGGATTCTTCAATACCTGCTATTGTAGAATACTCGTGCGGCACGCTCCCAAATTTTGCACGTGTGATACATGTTCCTTCTATTTCTCCAAGTAAAGCTCTTCGCAAGGCAATACCGACGGTGTCCGCTTGACCTTTTCTAAGCGGGGACAGAATGAAACGACCATAATAAAGGCGCTTACTATCTACTCTTGATTCAACACACTTCCACTGTAGTGTTTGAGTGGATCCTGCTACCTCCTCTCGAACCATAATAGACTAGTATTATTATTTTATCATTGAATCGTTTATTTCTCTTGAAATGAAAGTTGAAAGCGGGTTAATTCTTTTACAGACGTCTTTTTTTAGGCGGTCGACATCCATTATGCGGCATAGGTGTTACATCGCGTATACAACTTAATCGCACACCACTTTTAGCAATGGCTCGTAATGCGGCATCTCTTCCACTACCAGCGCCCTTTACCATAACTTCTGCTCGTTGCAAACCTACTGTACGAATAGCATCTACTGCTGTTCTTTGACCAGCATAGGGTGATGCTTTTCTTGAGCTTTTGAATCCACAAGTACCGGCCGAGGACCAAAAAACCACCCGACCTTGTGGGTCTGTAACAGTTATAATGGTATTGTTGAAACTAGCTTGAACATGAATAACCCCTTTTGTTATTCTACGTGCACTCTTCCGTAAACTAAAACGTGCATTCCTACGTAAACCAATACGCACTTTCTTACGTGAACCAATTTTTGGTATAGCTTTTGCCATATTTTATTATCTCATAAATATGAGTTAGAAATAAAAAAAAGAAAAAAAGATACAAAGATATCCGTTTCAGGGTAAAATAAACCCTTTACTTTAATTATTTTAAATGAAATTATTTTATTTGGAATTGGAACATTTCCGCGGGTACTTTTTTTTACTTTTTAGAAAGTAAAGTTCTTTTTCGAAAGATTACCCCTGTCTTTGTTTATGCTTCGGATTAGAGCAAATGACTCTAATTCGTCCACGCCTACGAATCAGTCGACATTTTGTACAAATTTTACGAACGGAAGCTCTTATTTTCATATTTCCGTATCCTTTTTTAAACTATGAATCTAATCTTTTGGAAAAAATAAGTCTCTTCGCTTGAATTTTAGAACTTAGAATTTATTACCCTAGAAAAAAAAAGAAAAACCTAATCCTTTGAATCTTTGGTATCCTTCAAATCTTCGCTATCCTTCAAATCTTCGCTATCCTTCGAGTCTTCGATACGCTTCGAATCCTTATGGGGAAGTCTATAAATTATACGTCCCTTGCTTGAATCATAACGACTTACTTCAATTTTGACCCTATCCCCCATCAGTATTCGTATAGAACTAGACCGTATCTTTCCTGAAATATAGCCTAGGATGATGGTGTCATTCTCTAGCCGAACGCGGAACATTCCATTGGGTAGGGCTTCCGTAACTAAACCTTCGAAAGTTACTTTTGCTTCTCTCGGGTTTTTTTTTTCTCTCCTATTTTTTTTTTCTGTCATATTTTTTTTCTCCTATTTTTCTATTTTTATTTTAAAAATAGGAAGGGCGAGATAGAATTCGAGCACTATAGGCGGGGCGATTACCATATATAACATAAGACTTCTCCCCCAATTCTGTTTAGTCGAGCTTCTCGATCTGTCATTATTCCTCGAGAAGTAGAAAGAATAGCAATTCCCATTCCACCCAAAACTTTAGGAATTCCTTGATAGTTGGTATAAATTCGTAAGCCGGGTCGGCTGATACGCTTTAAAAAGGTTCTTGTTCTATATATTCCTTTTATAGTCTTTCTCTTTTGATGTCGCAAAGTTGAAACCAAGAAATATCTGTTACGTTCCTGATGTTTCCGAACACTTTCAATAAAACCCTCTCGTAGAAGTATTTTAACAATGTTTTCGGTAATATTTGTAGATACTACTCGAACTGTTCCTTTTTTATTCATGTCCGCATTTCTTATAGAGGTTAGTAAATCAGCAATAGTGTCCTTGCCCATAAGACTCTAATTCTAGGTTCCTCCTAATTTTTCTATAATCAACATGTTTTCTTTTTTTTTTTTTCATTTTGGATTTTAAAACATATACGTAAAACACAATCTACTAAATTAATTCTTTGGTCTCAATTTCGCCTACTAGTATTTATAATACTTCAGGAGCTAATGAAACTATTTTGGTAAAATTCAATTCTCTCAATTCCTCGGCAATCGCGCCAAAAACTCGAGTTCCTTTTGGATTGCCTTTTTGATCAATTATAACCGCAGCATTGTCATCATAGCGGATTATTATACCGTCTTCGCATTTGAACTCTTTACATGTACGTACAATTACAGCTCGAATTACTTCGGATCTTTCTAGAGGCATTTGGGGCAATGCGTCTTTGATTACAGCAACAATAACATCACCAATACGAGCATATCGCTGATTACCAGCAGCTCCTATGACTCGAATACACATCAATTTTCGAGCTCCACTATTATCTGCTACATTTAAAAGGGTCTGAGGTTGAATCATATTATTTTGATTTCAATTTGTTATTTCAATGCAAAAGGATGAAAGAAATATTGTCTTTCCAGAAAGAAAAACCGAGCATTTTTTTTTATCTTCCATACCCCTTTTAGGGTTCTATATCTCTAATCGAATAAATTGACTTCGTATGGGCATTTTACTGGCAGCTATGGAGATAGCTGCTCTAGCTACAGTTTCAGATACTCCCCCCATTTCATAAAGTATACGACCAGGTTTAACAACGGATACCCAATATTCGGGGGACCCCTTTCCCGAGCCCATACGTGTTTCCGTGGGTCTTAGTGTAACCGGTTTGTCGGGAAATATACGTACCCATATTTTTCCACCACGACGTGCATATCGTGTTATTGCTCTTCGTCCTGCTTCTATCTGTCTCGCCGTGATCCAAGCGGGTTCAAGTGCTTGAAGAGCATATCTACCAAAACAAATACGATTGCCTCGGCAGGATTTTCCTTTCATTCTTCCTCTATGTTGTTTGCGAAATCTGGTTCTTTTGGGGTTATAGTCGATGGTTCTCTTTCTTAGTTCCATCTCTACTGCAAAACTGGACATGAGAGTTTCTTCTCATCCAGCTCCTCGCGAATGGAATCAGAAAGCATGTAAATTTCTCTAATTCATAATATTCCCAAAATATTACGGTACGGATAGATACACATTAATAGATAATAGAAAAAGTTCGGTTTTTTTTTATATTGAATTTGTTAAAACAGAAAAATATAATATATAGTCAAAAAAGAAGATCTAGAATATATCCAGATGTGTGTGTATATTTATCTAAATTCTATATTTATAGATAATGTAATCCTTCTTAAAAAAATCCTTATTTTTACTCTTATTGAATCGCGGTAAAGTATTCTAATTCAATAAGAATTTCGCGGGCGAATATTTACTCTTTCCTGTCTTATTTGTTAATTTATAAACTTACCAAATAAGACAATTTTTTTGGTTTGTTCCGCCATCCCACCCAATGAAGTGTTAGGATTCTTTTCAATAAAATCCTATGGAATCATAGGTTCTGTCGTTCCCACTGCTTCTCCTTGAATGGTTAGGTCTGAATCCCGCAACGGAGCTTCCAAAAAATTTCTTTCCGAGTTAATTTTCTCAGTTTTATTAACCCGGGCGGCTCTTTATTATTGCTTTAAATTTGTAGTTCTTGTTTCAAGTTACAATTTTTAATTCTCTATTATTTTTATTATATTGATGCTTTATCACATTGCCTTTTATGATGTAATTCATAGACCATACATAGTGGAATCCTATATCTTATTTATTTCCTCTTCCTTCTTTCTATCATCCCTCCCTTTATCCACATCCCTTTAGTTTTGCTTCACAACCTAGAATCCCTTTTCTTTTTTAGAGAAAAAATTGCAGTTGCTACAACTATATGACACATCTACTCATTTATGTTATGATAGAGGTATTTATTCATATAGTGACTGTTTCTTAGTTAGGATCTCGACAATACGAAGCAATAGGTTGGTTATTAGTTAATTTTCTATAATTACTAAGTTTTTTTCTTAAAAAAAAGAAAAAAATAACGAGTCACACACTAAGCATAGCAATTATATTAAATGATTTATCAATTTTCATTAAA